>NW_025726027.1:0-300000 GCF_021461395.2 Schistocerca americana
CGTGGATTTGTCAGCGGTTTACTCTGTGGTGACCTCAGTTTGCTGATGGAGCGCACTTCGTCTTCGGTACTTGTACGACCGCGTTTAAATTAATTAATCCAAAATAAATCGTTTTATATGATAGTGGATGCATTCTTGAAATTCTTCGTACGGTTCTTGGAATAATAAAGCGTACCGACAGTGAAGGCGTAACATAAGTTTTCACTTCTTTACGCTGTTTGCTAAATCTCAATTTTTGTTGTTTATTTGTTCGAAGGATTTATAATTTTTCAGATGACGCAATCTGACGGTAATAAAATCTTATCAGGGGACCGCCCCTACTCATCACAGATTCCGTCCAGATTTATGGTATATACAGTGCTTAACAATGAAAGAAGGAAAGAGGAGCTCCCTGTGGACAAGCGTTTAGAAAAAAATTGCATTTTTAGCGCAGGTCGGCGGATGCATGGGCCGTCTGCAACGATTGGCATAGCGGAAGGGATACACAACGATGATCAGAGGGTCGCAGGGTCGAGTCTCTGTGTGAAAACTGTCTTCCTTTCCAGTGTTTGTTTACGCAAGTGGCACTGCAAAGCAACCGAAATAATGCACAATGCATAACGTTTATTAATATTCTCATGGAAGGCATGAAAAGGAAAGACAAAGGAAAATTTGATACTGCAAATAAGTTTCCGAGAAAGGACTGTAATTGAAATGTACAGGACTTGGTATTCCATTAGTTTCATTCTGGCGTTTAATAGCGCTCAGCAGCTAAACGCAAACACTATGGTCCCAGTGAACTAAAATCGACCAATCCAGAGTGAAAAAGAAATCATAGACCGAGAAGACATCATCACAGTACATTTTTTTTTCAACAACACCGGCGCTTGTGACCTCAGTTGCTTCTGTGCACTCTAACAAATCCAAAAACAAAATTCCACATCACCAGCTATCCTCATCAAAATTGGGCGAAATAATGGGTAGCACTTTGTTTACATTCATCGCACAGTTTGCAAACAAAGTTCGTTTCTCTGTAGAAACTTCAAGGCAACCATGTCGCCCAAGTCGAAAGAATGTGGCGTGTACGACACGTGCAAGATGCAGAGACAATTACTGCGTCCCTCTTTTCACTTCGAATATTACCACAGCACGTGTAAATGAACTATAAAATAATATAAGTATCCAATTGCATATACCTCCCCGGAAATTTATTTCCTATTGCTAATTTTCCTTTGCGCTGCCTTTTCATACCGTTACCAAAATATTAATACTCGTAAATATGATCTATTGAGAATTATTTCAGCCTATCTGCAAAATATAAAAAAATGCTGCGAAGGGATCAGACAACCTTCGAACCACCGCTCTGTACTAGATCTGCTGCCTCGTAACTGAGCTAACATAAATAGTTAATGACTCGTCCGACCAGCGCCAAAATACTTACTTTTTTCCAAGCGCATGGCCATATTTATTCTTAAGCACTGAATGTTTAGAGAGTTGTGATAAAGTATCTTCTTCTTTCGAAGAACTATACCTCTTTATGAAGTTTGATAAAAAAATAACGAACTTTCTGATTTCGCCGGCTTTATGGATTCGGTTTTCAAACTCTTTCATCTTGTTGTTACACATGCTTCTTATGTATGTCCGTATTTTCAGCTGTTCTGAATGTTTTGTTTGATGGCAATCGAAAAGGTTAAAAGTGTTGTAGAATGCTGGGAATTTTTACTTTTCAAGATGATGTATCAAAGAATTTGAATTAAATTTTGCTTGAAAAGAGGAATAACGTGCAGCACCGCAATCGAAACGTTGACTGCGGATCTTCTATAAGTAAGACAAGTGTGTACGGTGGTATAAGCGTTCCAAAGGGCTTGGGGGAGGCATTGAAGACGAATACCGTTCTGCACTACGTAGCACATATATTGGACATGTGGAAGAAGCAAAGAAAACGGCTCTGGAAAACCGCCGAATTACCAACAGAGAGGTTTCTGACGACGTCGGCATATCGTTCGGCTCATGCCAAGTATTATTGTTTCCGGATATTTTGGGCTTGAAACGTCTAGCAGGAAAGTTTTTCTAAAATTATTGAACTTCCGCCAAAAGCAACGTCACTTAGACGTCGCTCAGAAATTGGTGAATGAAGTCAGCGATACATAACTTCTAAATAAAGATTAACAGGTAACAAATAATGGGTATAGGAGCTAAACTGTCCTGTTTTTTGCCAAAAACATCACGTGTTCCTTACTGACCGTACGACTCACGATGCACTACCCCATTGTAATCGAAGAAATCAGTGGAAACTGCCTGAAGAACAAACACCGAAAAAATTCGACAATCGCGATCAGATGTGAGGTTTCTTCTCACTGAGTTCTTCGATTACAATGAGATAGCGCATCAAGAGTCGTACGGTCAGTAAGAAATACGTGATGTTTTTGGCAAAAAAAAATAGATCATTTATGTGGCCCCAGCCAACGTTTTCGCCGGGCATGCCCCCCCCCCCCCCTACCCCCCGAGACTTCAACGACGTTTTGCCACCACTGATGAGGTAGAAACAAAATCGTTGTCGGAGTTGAACGGCATAACGGAAAGCGGGTTGTAGAAGTGCTTCCAAGATCGGTAAAAGGGCTGGCGCATGAAGGGGGGTAATCTGAAGGGCACAAGGTTGTGTTGATTAACAACAGTTTTTTTCAAGCGAACCAAAAATTACCGTTAC
The DNA here is from genome assembly GCF_021461395.2 of Schistocerca americana. Classification (NCBI taxonomy): domain Eukaryota; kingdom Metazoa; phylum Arthropoda; class Insecta; order Orthoptera; family Acrididae; genus Schistocerca; species Schistocerca americana. Next base: position 2,687 of record NW_025726027.1, read on the forward strand.
TTTTTGACCACACGTCGTACAAGCGAATGGTACGGTGTTCCGCACCTGCGATATGCTTAGTTCTGGTTAGGTCGATCTTCCCTTGTTCACGATTCGTTGGAAATTCAGTAAATTATAGAAGAGACCTACAATCATTCACTTTCGAATTATAACGTACAATGAGTTTATTAGCGCCTTGGTAGTTTTTTAAGAGAATCTTGCCAATGCGAGACTTTTTTACTCCAGATAGATGGAGCGAATTATGGGAAAATTTCGAAGTTGTCACTGGTTCAACATTATCGTAAGCAAACATTCGGTCACTTAAAACAACGAGAAATTCTGTGCTGAACCTGGAGCTCCTTCAGCGATGCGCGCCCTGCCGGTAGTCGTGTGGTCGTCTGACCACCTTGACCTCAGCACCCGCGAGTGCCCGAGTAGTGGGCAGCAGCAGCGGGCGCCCACACAGCCCTCGCTCCTGTCTTCTGCGGCAGATCTGTGCGACCAGCATTTTGAGACACTGCGGCGGTGGGAGGCAGTCTGCTTCCTTGTCACAACGTGGTAGGCTGCGAGCGCAGTCAAGATTCCCCGTGCGCGATGCTGACCTGCGCACGGTGAATCTTGTCAGCATCGCCTCTTGGTGTTGGCCAGCCTTCGTGATCGCACGTGTTGCGAATGTTCTCCCTGTAAATTTGACAAGATTCAACATGAGCGAGTGTTTGCGCCGGATAATTATGCCTACCATTTGTAAACTGACCGGCTGACTGCTTGTAATGCCATTTGGTTGAGACAACATAGCTATGTTTGTTGTGTGCATCTAGATGGTGAGAAACTGGTGGAAGACACATGTGCTGGATCTCTAGTCACAAGTGTTAAAACCTTAGTTGACTTCGTAAAGTTCAAAGATGATCTGGAATCTGTTAAATCACTGACATAGGTATTCGTTAAAAAACAAGAGTGGAACTACCAGTTTACTCTAGTTTAGAGTTGACATGTAAAGATCTTCGCAGATGAGGTAAGTTTCTAGTTACTCAGTGGTTTGCAGCGCGTCCCACATAACTACCTTTGTTATGTTACGGTTTCTACAAATATAATTTCCACTCTCTATCTTCGGTATTACACTGTGCAAGCGATCTGTAGCAAAGTGCTATGTGGTCGGTATCGAGAACAGTCGCATAAATGGTATACTCTTGCAAACTTCGTGAAAATACATGACATTCTGGAAATTTATCGTATGCTTCTCGATGGTTTCAACACAAAAGTGTCACAAGTACGTAGTTTTTTCTTTTTTGTGTAAAATCGTATGTTGCAGCTGATACCGGTTTCGAGATGGGTGAATTAATTCGGGATTGACGAAGGATTTCTCATCGACAGTGTTCAGAAATTAAATGTTCTTGTAATCCGAGAGTTCGGAGATGATCGCACGCAACTCGTTTAGAAACCACAGCAGCAAGCCGGCCAGATCTGAAACAGTACCGTCAGCGGACGTCTTTGTGCCAGGGAAACCAGCCCTGCCTGTGTACACGATGTACACCTGTTCAGAGAGCGACCGCTGTCCGTGGAAGATGCTGGCATCAGGCCAGTGTGTGTGCGTGCGGAAGGGGGGCGGGCGGTTGACTCGTGTTCATTGGCCGGCCGCTCCGCTGTGGACGACCGACCGACCTCGTGCTGAAACTACTAAATACGGTGCCTGTGGTTTTCTTCCGATCTGTCTTCGCGGTACGTGTGTGTCTGGTGGTAGGTAGTTCTGTGCAGGATGCTCAAATGATGGTGTCTGGCGCAGGACACGATTTAATACAACGGTATGGTGTGGTGGTACAGTCGCTTGTGGTGATATAGCCTGGTTGCATCTATATCTACATCCATGCTCCGCAAGCCACCTGACAGCGTGTGGCGGTGGGTACCCTGAGTACCTCTATCGGTTGTCCCTTCTATTCCAGTCTCGTATTGTTCGTGGAAAGAAAGATTGTCGGTATGCCTCTGTGTGGGCTCTAATCTCTCTTATTTTATCCTCGTGGTCTCTTCGCGAGATATACGTAGGAGGGAGCAATATACTGCTTGACTCCTCGGTGAAGGTATGTTCTCGAAACTACAACAAAACCCGTCTTCCACTGCAGTTTATCTATTATCTCTGTAATGCTTTCGCGATTACTAAATGATCCTGTAACGAAGCGCGTTGCTCCCCGTTCGATCTTCTCTCCTCTCCCTCTCCCTCTCCCTCTCCCTCTCCCTCTCCCTCTCCCTCTCCCTCTCCCTCTCCCTCTCCCTCTCCCTCTCCCTCTCCCTCTCCCTCTCCCTCTCCCTCTCCCTCTCCCTCTCCCTCTCCCTCTCCCTCTCCCTCTCCCTCTCCCTCTCCCTCTCCCTCTCCCTCTCCCTCTCCCTCTCCCTCTCCCTCTCCCTCTCCCTCTCCCTCTCCCTCTCCCTCTCCCTCTCCCTCTCCCTCTCCCTCTCCCTCTCCCTCTCCCTCTCCCTCTCCCTCTCCCTCTCCCTCTCCCTCTCCCTCTCCCTCTCCCTCTCCCTCTCCCTCTCCCTCTCCCTCTCCCTCTCCCTCTCCCTCTCCCTCTCCCTCTCCCTCTCCCTCTCCCTCTCCCTCTCCCTCTCCCTCTCCCTCTCCCTCTCCCTCTCCCTCTCCCTCTCCCTCTCCCTCTCCCTCTCCCTCTCCCTCTCCCTCTCCCTCTCCCTCTCCCTCTCCCTCTCCCTCTCCCTCTCCCTCTCCCTCTCCCTCTCCCTCTCCCTCTCCCTCTCCCTCTCCCTCTCCCTCTCCCTCTCCCTCTCCCTCTCCCTCTCCCTCTCCCTCTCCCTCTCCAGTCACGGGCCGCGTTTACAGCGGCAGTTTCCTCCGCTGGTGCTGCACTGTGGCGCGGTGAGTATGTGGGATGTATTTGACGATCTGTAGACCACTGGGACAGAATTTCACAAAGGTTCATTGATAACTCGAATGTGGATTGCTAATATCCTGCAACTCCCCACAATGCTTGTGAAGCCATTGTGGAAAGGATGCTCTCTTAAATGGTAACTACATGTGGTATACTTCCATGAAGTGTAACACAGTTCTGAACTCTGCTCGAGCACCCTACGAAGGACAGTAGTGATGCTGAAGAGAAGACCATCAACCAAATTTGGGTGAGAAATGGCTGCCAAATAGCAGGCGGGTTTGGAAGTGTATCAAGAGTCATACTCAATCACTGTTTTCAGCGTTCAGGAAGGGGGGTTAGGTAATGCATTGAGCCATGTACACCTCGGTAAATGCTTATATATCTCTGATCTACTTAATGGAGGTGAGGTCAAGTTTCATCCTCTTTCTGAAAGATATTGCCAGTAAAAGAAAAATGACACATTAATGTCCAGACTCAAGATGAGAGGGATGAATATTACATTCAAAGGTCACTTTTGGCTGGCAATAGAAATTACCCAACAAATGCAGTCCTTTGTAATAATTAAAATATGTCTAATGGCCATGGCCATTATAATTTCTAAGCCATTTCGTTCTTAATAAAACTCCAGGACATTTCAAATGCACACTGGACTCGCATTTACGACGACGATGCCGGGATGGTTCCTCTGAAAGGTCATGGCCGACTACCTTCCCTACTCCGATGAAACCGATGACCTCGCTGTCTAGTCTCCTCCCCCAAACAAACCAACCCCAACATTTCAAAATTCGTGACACTTAACATTCGGTTTGTATTTACAGACTTGGAGTTAATAGAAAGCCAGAAGATGACCATGAACACACATCGCAAATAAAGGTAGTAAAGCATAAAGTAGTTGGACCACTCTACTTTTCAAAATTTGCTCCCTTGGCACCCCAAACATGTAGATTTCTTGCAACTATTAAATATTGGTAAGCAACACTGCTTGTGAATCAAAAGAATGTCACTCCTGATTTATCAAAACATTTTGGTACAAGACATTTGTCACAGATGCGTCAAATCTTTCACAAAGAGATATTATCTAGGAGGACACCTCATAGTTTGCTCGAGCCAGGAACAGCCTTGTGTGGAATTGCCTGCTGTCCTTAAAGGTCAAGAACATCCACTACCAGATCCAATATTCCTTCATTGCGTATACAGACTTAGTGCCTCCTAGCTCCTGTGACACGTTTGTGATTATGACCCCACTGCCACACATACAGTCGTCACAGAACATTTACCATTTACATTTTTGGCTTAGCTCGAGAACCTGGTATGGAAGTTGATGGGATTTATCGCAACAACATTTTCGTGACTGACTCGTAGAACAATGATGCCCTGTATGAGCAGGCAGCCGATTGTCGTGTTGGTGGGCTGCAATTGCATAGAGAAGACGAAAGTCCTTGTAGAGACCATAGTGATATATGGGGGAGGTTCCACAGTGCATCTCACAACTAATGCAACTTAGCGCCAACTATCACGCTCGTCTCACCGCCTGCGGGTCCGGGGTAAGAATAGGCCCGAGGTATTCCTGCCTGTCGTAAGAGGCGACTAAAAGGAGTTTCAACCGTTTTGGCCTTCCATGTGATGGTCCCCCTTGGGGTTTGACCTCCATTTTGCAAAATTCTACATAAGTACGAGCCTTTTGGGGAAGGCCACCTTACGTGGTGTACCACTGGTCCTAAGTGCACTAAGACCTTGGCACTCAGCACTGTACCGGCGTTGTCACCATGCCCACTATTCCTCAAATTGGGCCTAAACGCCTGATGGGTTGTACAAGTTACGCCTATAGTGCGTCTCCATCTGCACCAGCGATCATGATGGACTTTCCATGGCACCAGAAATCCAGCACGGTAGCCAGCCCATTGTGGTGGGGTCGTCATGTACCCTCTAGGTTGTAGCCCACTGACAACACAGGGATCGTACTGTCGATACCTGAGCTGCACCCACCCCACGTCGGCCAAGGAGTAGATGCCCGTCTCCTTGGGGCATCAGGACTCCCGGCAACGGTCATCCTGCCAGGTGGCCCTTGCTGAGGCTGGGTGGCGCCTGTGGGGAGAGCCCCTGGTCAGAGTGGGTGGTATCGGGGCGGACGTTTCGCAGGTGAAACGTCAACACGTATCAGGTCACTCTGCGGCCGAGTCTTTCAAAAGAAGAGGTACCGTTTCTAGTTCTGGTTCTCCTGCCCTTTCCCCCTTGGCCACTCCCTGGGAGGAGGGACAGGCCCGCCGGCTTGGGGCGAAGTACTTCCCCCGCTATTTGGTCTGTTCTCGAACCGATGGAGGGACGTTCGCCACCTCCAAGCCCATGTTCTTGGTTCAGCACATTGAGGACATCTTCGGGGAAATTGAGGCTCTCAGCAAGATGCGTTCGGGGTCCGTTCTTATCAAGACCACCTCTGCCACACAGTCGGGAGCGCTCCAGGCGTGTGACCGTGTCCATTGTGCCGCATCTGGCACTAAATCGGACGCAGGGGGTTATTTTTCATCGTGACCTCCTGCTACAATCTGATGAGGAGCTCAGGGCCAACCTGGAGCGCCGAGGCGTGCATTTCGTCCGGCGAGTCCAGCGCGGCCCCAAAGACCGAAACATCGACACCGGGGCTTTTATCCTCGCCTTCGAGGTGGACGTTCTCACGGAGAAGGTAAAGGTGATGTGCTACCGGTGCGACGTGCGACCTTACGTCCCGCCTCCTATGCGCTGTTTTCGGCGTTTGCGCTTTGGGCACATGTCGTCACGGTGTGAGGCTGAGCCCCTTTGTGGCGATTGCGGACGTCCTCTTTGTGAGGAACATACGTGCACCCCACCACCTCGGTGCATTAATTGCCCTGGCCTCCACTCGCCTAGATCCTCAGACTGCCCCGCATATCAGAAGGAGAAGAAGATACAGGAACTCAAAACTTTGGATCGGCTCTCTTATTCTGAGGCCAGGAAGTAGTATGACCGCCTCCATCCCTTGCCGTTGACCACTTTGTTTGCCTCAGTTGTGTCCACTCCTTCTGCGGTATCCTCACCCCTATCCAGTCCCCCCTCCGCCTCCTCCGCCCACCAGGGGGCTCTGCCTCCGCCTCCCAAATCCCTCCCTTCCAAATCCTCCTCCCCCGTGGCCCCTGCCCCCTCTGCCCCAGGGGCCACCCTTCCTCCTCCTCTCCCCCCGCCACCTGAGAAGCGATCCTCTTCTCAGGCGTCCATTGGGGAAACGTTCTAGACCCCAGCTTCCGAGGTCCATCGTTCCAAAACGGACCCCGCGCATGAGGACTTTCTTCGGGTCCAGCCCACCATCCCTGTGCCTCCTCGGCCTTCCAAGAAGGCCTCAAAGAAGTAGTCTCTATCCCCCTCTCCACCCCGGCGCATTTCGTCTGACGCTCCATCCGTGAGTCGCTGCTCCCGGCTGTCCTCAGTTTCGCCGGGACGCTCTGCTGCCAGGCGCTCAGCTGGCCTCTCGTCGGCAAATGATGCTGCCACTCCTACACAACCAGGGACAGCGGCCGCAGCTGGCGACGAGTCGATGGAACCGGATCCGCCTCATGTCGGTTGTAGCATTGTTCCCTCGCAACCTGGCCCTCCACGGCCGTCGAAGTGACCAGCTCTCCCCTCGTCTCGTTCCCCCAACTTTTTGACTAGCGATGGCGTTGTTTCATTGGAACATAAGAGGTATTCGGTCTAATTGTGAGGAATTACAACTGCTCCTTCGCCTGCACTGTCCACTCGTCCTTGGTCTCCAGGAAACCAAGTTGTGCCCGACTGACCGTATTGCCTTTACCCACTATACCTCGGAGCGGTATGACCTCACCCCTGTGGACGGTATCCCAGCTCATGGTGGGGTCATGTTGCTCGTTCGGGACGATGTCTATTACCATCCCATCCCATTGACCACCCCACTCCAAGCAATAGCTGTCCGCATTACTCTTTCTGCTTTTACTTTTTCAGTTTGTACCATCTACACTCCACCGTCATCTGCTGTTAGTCGGGCTGACATGATGCACCTGATCGTTCAGTTTCCCCCGCCGTTTTTATTGTTTGGCGACTTCAATGCCCATCATCCCCTTTGGGGCTCTCCTGCATCCTGTCAGAGAGGCTCCCTCTCGGCGGATGTCTTCAACCATCTCAATCTTGTCTGCCTCAATACCGGCGCCCCGACTTTCCTCTCGGACTCTACTCACACCTACTCCCACTTGCACCTCTCGATCTGTTCTACCACTCTTGCCCGTCGGCTCGAGTGGTATGTCCTTTCTGACACCTATTCGAGCGACCACTTCCCCTGTGTCGTTCGTCTCCTGCACCACACCCCATCCCCACGTCCTTCGAGCTGGAACATACCGAAAGCTGACTGGGGACTTTATTCCTCCCAGGCGACCTTTCCGGACCACGATTTTCCCAGTTGTGACAGTCAGGTCGAATTCCTCACGGCTGTTATCATCAATGCTGCCGAACGTTCCATTCCTCGTACTACCTCTTCTTCACGTCACGTTTCCGTCCCCTGGTGGAACGAGGCTTGTAGGGACGCTATCCGTGCTGGACGACGTGCTTTATGCACCTTTCGCCGTCATCCTACGTTGGCGAATTGTATTGAATACAAAAGACTCCGAGCACAATGCCGTAGAGTCATCAAAGAAAGCAAAAAAGCTTGTTGGGCCTCTTTCACCAGCTCCTTTAACAGTTTTACTCCCTCTTCCGTCGTTTGGGGTGGCCTGCGCCGGCTGTCGGGCATTAAGGCCCACTCCTCAGTACCTTTCCTGACCTCAGGTAATGAGGTCCTTGTTGATCCTGTGGTTGTCTCCAACGCCTTTGGCCGCTTTTTCGCAGAGGTTTCAAGCTCCGCCCATTACCACCCTGCCTTCCTTCCCAGGAAAGAGGCAGAAGAGGCTCGGCGACCTTCCTTCCACTCGCTGAATCTGGAAACTTATAATGCCCCCTTTACTATGCGGGAACTCGAACGTGCGCTTGCACTGTCCCGATCCTCTGCTCCGTGGCCAGATGCCATTCACGTTCAGATGCTGGCACACCTTTCTCCGGCGGGCTAAAGCTTCCTTCTTCGTACCTACAATCGCGTCTGGACCGAAGGTCAAGTCCCCAGGCGTTGGCGTGACGCCGTTGTTGTTTCTATACCCAAACCCGGGAAGGATAGACACCTTCCTTCTAGTTACCGCCCCATTTCTCTTACCAGCTGTGTCTGTAAGGTGATGGAGCGCATGGTTAATGCTCGGTTAGTTTGGATTCTGGAATCTCGACGACTACTTACTAATGTCCAATGCGGCTTTCGTCGCCGCCGCTCCGCTGTTGACCACCTTGTGACCTTGTCGACATTCATCATGAACAACTTTTTGCGAAGGCGCCAAACGGTAGCCGTGTTCTTCGACTTGGAGAAGGCTTATGATACCTGTTGGAGAGGAGGTATCCTCCACACTATGCACAGGTGGGGCCTATGCGGTCGCCTGCCCCTTTTTATTGATTCCTTTTTAACGGATCGGAAGTTTAGGGTACGTGTGGGTTCCGTATTGTCCGACGTCTTCCTCCAGGAGAACGGAGTGCCTCAGGGCTCCGTCTTGAGCGTAGCCCTTTTTGCCATCGCGATCAATCCAATTATGGATTGCATTCCACCTAATGTCTCAGGCTCTCTCTTTGTCGATGACTTCGCGATCTACTGCAGTGCCCAGAGAACATGCCTCCTGGAGCGCTGCCTTCAGCGTTGTCTAGACAGCCTCTACTCATGGAGCGTGGCAAATGGCTTCCGGTTCTCTGAAGAGAAGACAGTTTGTATCAACTTTTGGCGATATAAAGCGTTGCTTCCGCCATCCTTACATCTCGGTCCCGTTGTTCTCCCATTCGTGGACACAACTAAGTTTCTAGGGCTCATGTTGGACAGGAAACTGTGTTGGTCTCCACATGTCTCTTATTTGGCGGCCCGTTGTACACGTTCCCTTAATGTCCTAAGAGTTCTTAGCGGTTCATCTTGGGGAGCGGATCGCACTGTCCTGCTTCGCTTGTATCGGTCCATAGTCCGATCGAAGCTGGATTATGGGAGCTTCGTCTACTCTTACGCCGGCTCAACTCCATCCACCATCGGGCGATACATCTTGCGACTGCAGTCTTCTACACTAGTCCTGTCGAGAGTCTTTATGCTGAAGCTGCCGAGTTACCATTGACCTTCCGGCGCGACGTACTGCTGTGTCGGTATGCCTGCCGGCTGTTGTCTATGCCCGACCACCCCGCTTACCAGTCCTTCTTCGCTGATTCTCTCGACCGTCAGTACGGGTTGTACGTCTCTGCCCTGCTGCCCCCCGGAGTCCGCTTCCGTCGCCTGCTTCGACAATTGGATTTTGCCCTCCCTACCACCTTCAGAGAGGGTGAGAGCCCGAAACCACCTTGGCTCCAGGCTCCGGTTCATATTTCTCTCGACCTCAGCTCACTCCCGAAGGAGGGTACTCCGGCTGCAGTGTATTGCTCACGGTTTGTCGAACTTCGTGCTCGACTTGCCGGTCACACCTTTATTTACACCGATGGCTCCAAAACTGACGATGGTGTTGGCTGTGCCTTTGTCGTCGGGGCCGCCACCTTTAAATACCGGCTCCTCGACCAATGTTCCAGCTTTACGGCCGAGCTTTTTGCTCTCCATCAGGCCGTTCAGTATGCCCGCCGCCACCGCCATTCTTCGTACATACTCTGCTCTGACTCACTCAGTGCTCTTCAGAGCCTTGGAGCTCCCTATCCGGTCCATCCCTCGATTCAACGGATACAGCAGTCCCTCCATTCTTTCGCTGCTAATGGTTCTCCTGTCAGCTTTCTGTGGGTTCCCGGATATGTAGGAGTGGCTGGGAATGAGGCTGCGGATGCTGCAGCCAAGGCTGCAGTCCTCCTGCCTCGGCCAGCCTCCCATTGTGTCCCGTCATCTGACGTTCGTGGGGATGTATGTAAGAGGCTTGTGTCGTTGTGGTGGGATGCTTGGTCATCCCTCCAAGGAAACAAGCTCCGGGCAGTCAACCCGCTCCCAACTGCTTGGACAACCTCCTCCCGACCATCTCAGCGATAGGAAGTCCTTCTGACCAGGTTGCTGATTGGGCATTGCCGGTTTAGCCACCGCTACCTGCTCTCCGGTGACCCAGCCCCGCAGTGCCCTTGTGGTCAGGCATTAACAGTGTGCCATGTTTTATTGTCGTGTCCCCGTTTTAGTCAATTTCGTGTTGTCCTGTCCCTGCCATCTACTTTACCAGATGTTTTAGCTGATTACGCTCGAGTAGCTGCTCGTATTCTGCGTTTTATAACTTTAACTGGCTTGTCCAAAGAAATTTAACCTTTTTACTTATTTTATCTGCATCCTTGTCAGGTCCTTCTGGTGTGCCCTCCTTCCCCTTCAGTTTTACTAGATTCCATGTGCTCTAACAACAGTGACTGGGTGCTAATGACCTCAGCAGTTGAGCGCCCTTAAACCCCACAAAAAAAAAAAAAAGCTCGTCTCCATCCTCTTTCACAATTTGAGTAGGCGTGATGTCCACTTACTCGTTCAACACTTGGTTGATTCTGGGTTGAAAGGTGATAGGGTTACTCATTCCTGCTACCATTGGAAAGAATATTTCATCTTCCAAGAGAACCACATCAAATATATTGCTTTAATTCGTGGAACCGCTTTGCCTCGTGAACGTCTCTCTTCAGAGTCTTCGCCTCAGGAAGTCATGCATATCACCAGACTACATATTCCAATGATGCAAGGTTTCAGTTTGTTATAAAGAAGGTCCTGGATTTGTTGGAGACACTCTATGAAACGGCATTGCCTGACATAACCACACTGTCCGGTATACTAATGGGCACTGCAATAATGGAAGTGGAGGATGAGCAAGATGGGAATCTTCGTCTGGAGTTTAGCGTCCATTGTTTAGGATAATATGCTAGATTATAGACTAATAGCAATGTACGCTTCCTCACGTACATTTCAGAGTAGTTCTGCTTTCTATTTCTTCATGCCAGGTCTTTCGTGGGATTCGGTACACGCAATATGTCAGCATTGAACGGAATATGTCAGCATTGAACAGTTGACTGGTGTTGACATCTTGCTCTTCTATGAACGCAGAATTCATGGGAAACTTTCCCAGTGACTGCACAGTACGCAAAGATGAGTAACTCATGGATGAGTGACGAGTAGTACAGGCGATATAATGATTTATCTAAAATCATTTACCTAGGTGTAAACCACCTCTGTGGGTTCGCCGCACAACAGAGCCAACCATTTCCAGGGTCCCGATGCATGTGTGAAGGAGAAACTGCCAGACTAAAGGATAAGATCCGTGAACCAGGTGGGGATGCTGGTGAAAGAAAGATCTTGGCCTTAGAACTGGCGTATCTCGCACATTTGCATGATGAAGTCAGGTGCCAATATATTAACTTTGGGATGGAGCCCTTTTGTGGGAGTGGGCTCTCTGGACACGGCCGGGGAACAAAGAGCATTATACGAGGTGCATTGAAGTTCTAAGACCTCCGATTTTTTTTCCGATGAAACTGGCGTTACTTCTCGACGTAATCGCCCTGCAGACGTACACATTTTTCACAATGCTGACGCCATGATTCCATGGCATCGGCGAAGGCTACTTTAGGAGTCTGTTTTGACCACTGGAAAATCGCTGAGGCAATAGCAGCACGGCTGGTGAATGTGCGGCCATGGAGAGTGTCTTTCATTGTTGGAAAACGCCAAAAGTCACTAGGAGCCAGGTCAGGTGAGTAGGGAGCATGAGGAATCACTTCAAAGTTGTTATCACGAAGAAACTGTTGCGTAACGTTAGCTCGATGTGTGGGTGCGTTGTCTTGGTGAAACAGCACACGTGCAGCCCTTCCCGGACGTTTTTGTTGCAGTGCATGAAGGAATTTCTTCTTCAAAACATTTTCGTAGGATGCACCTGTTACCGTAGTGCCCTTTGGAACGCAATGGGTAAGGATTACGCCCTCGCTGTCCCAGAACATGGACACCATCATTTTTTCAGCACTGGCGGTTACCCGAAATTTTTTTGGTGGCGGTGAATCTGTGTGCTTCCATTAAGCTGACTGCCGCTTTGTTTCTGGATTGAAAAATGCCATCCACGTCTCATCCATTGTCACAACCAACGAAAAGAAAGTCCCATTCATGCTGTCGTTGCGCGTCAACATTGCTTGGCAACATGCCACACGTGCAGCCATGTGGTCGTCCATCAGCATTCGTGGCACCCACCTGGATAACACTTTTCGCATTATCAGGTCATCATGCAGGATTGCGTGCACAGAACCCACAGAAATGCCAACTCTGGAGGCGATCTGTTCAACTGTCATTCGGCGATCCCCCAAAACAATTCTCTCCACTTTCTTGATCATGTCGTCAGACCGGCTTGTGGGAGCCCGAGGTTGTTTCGATTTGTTGTTACATGATGTTCTGCCTTCATTAAACTGTCGCACCCATGAACGCACTTTCGACACGTTCATAACTCCATCACCACATGTCTCCTTCAACTGTCGATGAATTTCAGTTCGTTTCATACCACCAAATTCTGAAAACGAATGATTGCACGCTGTTAAAGTAAGGAAAAGTCACCATTTTAAGTATTTAAAACAGTTCTCATTCTCGCCGCTGGGGATAAAATTCTATCTGCCGTACGGTTCTGCCATCTCTGGGACGTATTGACAATGAACGCTGCCTCATTTTAAAACAATGCGCATGTTCCTATCTCTTCCCAGTCCGGAGAAAAAAAAATCGGAGGCCTTAGAACTTGAATGCACCTCGTATTCTGCCCTGTAGAAACATTAAGTAATGCCACAGATTTGGTATGGAATGTTAGAATCACGCGCAAAAACTACTCCGAGCAATGTTGTCATGGATTTCCATGTTAATGAAAGACTGTAGAGATGTCATAGATTCCAATGCAGTCCATGAAGGCTGTCTAGATTGGTATGTGTGTTGTGGACCTCTCCAAACTCCACATGTACCGCTTTCAGTATGAGTTTGCGAAGCCAAACTTCGTCAATCCCAAGTTACATTGTATGGATGTAGTCAGTTTAATCTACTGGGTTAAAGGCAGGGATCCATGTGAAACAATTAGATACTCCTGAAGAACTGAACACTTCTGGACACGCAGCTAATAATCCTTTTGAAATAATACCAGAAAACAAGTAGGTTATTGGCGTAATCAATGATGAAGTGAATGGATCACAGAATGTGGAGTTTGTTGGCACTCATATCAAACATATGCGAGTACTGTGTAGATGCAGATGCCGCCCTGTGGCGGGCTAATGGTGTGCATAGTGTGCTCTCAAATGTTATCTCGATAGAGAATTAGTGTGCCTGCTTTATGGCATTGGTGCGGCTCCATAAACGGTCAGTATATAGAGATTTGATGAGGACTGCTTCATCATAACATACGGTTCATCTGTGCAGATTAACAAATGACACTATGTGATCAAAAGTATCCAGACATCTGGCTGAAAGTCACGTGAAAGTTCTTGGCGCCCTCGATTGGCAATGCTGGAATTTAATATGGTGTTGGCCCACCCTTAGCCTTGATGAGAGCTTCTCCATTCAGGCGCTGGAAGGTCTCTTGGGAAATGGGAGCCCGTTATTCATGGAGTGCTGTACTGAGGAGAGGCATCGATGTCGATCGGTGAGGCCTGGCACGAAGTCGGCGTTCCAAAATATCCGAAAGGTTTCTATAGGATTCAGGTCAGGACTCTGTGCAGAACAGTCCATTACAGGGACGTTGTTGTCGTGTAACCACTGTGCCACAGGCCGTGGCTTAGGGACAAGTGCTAGATCAAGTTGAAATACGTACTCACTATCCAAAAACTGCTCTTCAACAGTGGGAAGCAACAAGGTGCATGAAACATCAATGTAGGCCTGTCCAGTGATAGTGGTACGCGAAACAAGGCGTGCACGCCCTCTCCATGAAATACACGACCACACCATAACAACACAGCCTCCGAATTTTACAGTTGGCATTAAACACGCTGGAAGATGACGTTCACTGGGCATTCGCCATACCCGCACCCTGCCATCCGATCGCCACATTGTGTACCGTGACTCATCACTCATCACATCGTTTTCCCACTGTTCAATCGTCCAATTTTTACTCCCTTTACACCAAGTGAGGTGTCGTTTGGCATTTACCGGCGTGATGTGTGGCTTATGAGCAGCTGCTCAACCATGAAATCCAAGTTTTCTCAACTCCTGTCTGTCATAGTACTTGCATTGGATCCTGATGCATTTTGGAATTCTGGTGTGATGGTCTGGATAGATGTCTGCCTGTTACACATTACGACCCACTTCAATTGTTGGTGGTGTCTGTCAGTCAGGCGAGGTCGGCCTGTGCGCTTTTGTGCTGTACGTGTCCCTTCCCATTTCTACTATACTGTTACATCGTAAACAGTGGACCTAGGGATGTTTATGAGTCTGGAAATCTCGTGTACACACGTGGCACCCAATCGCCTGACCATGTTCGAAGTCCGTGAGTTCCGTGGAGCGCCCCATTCTGCTCTCTCACTATGTCTAATGGCTACTGAGATAGGTGATATGGCGTACCTGGCAGTAGGTTGCAGCACAACGCACCTAATATGAAAAAATACGTTTCTGGGGTTGGCCGGATGCTTTTGATCACATGGTGTAGTAAATAGACGCATTGTGTGTACATCAAATACATACCATTGTAAATAAAAATGAAAAATATTAATAAGCAAAAGACAGTAAAAATGTATTACAAAAACAAAATTGTTTATAATCTGTTGGTTAGTTTGTTGTAGGGACTATAATAGTTACATCCAAACCTTGCCGCTAGATAATTATTAGTTGCAGCAAACATGAGTTTCTTCCCAGTAATGCTCAGACTTCGAATGGAAAAGCCTACACAGTCGACTTAGTTATTAAGGGTTATAATGAGGGGGAGGGTGGGGGGACGAAGGTGAGCTCGGATCTTATTGGTCCACCTTGGTTTCCTACTATTTTATTGTGCTCCAATTGGCTGAGACACGTGGAGTGGTTACATGCGAGTTTTAAGAATATATCAAATAACCTTCATCGAGTTACGTCATGATCTTGAATATAACTCGTACAATTGCCTAAGGAGTGCGGTTAGTTCCCCTGGATGACCTTGATAAAATCCCAGTGGTTTCCTGTGAGAAGGGGAGTTATCTTGAATATAAATTGGCGAAGTGGGTAATCTGACGCTGGATGTTCAATAAGGGGTAAGATTATCTTCCCTGAAACATGCATTGCTATGCTGTTGCCCTTTAAATCGCGTCCCCTTAGATCCTGTTCTCTATAGATGCCTGTCCCTTTAAATCTGGAACATACGCTGCTATCCTGTCCCCAGACAAAGCTTATTTCACTCACATGTGACACTTTTTGGGGATAGAATTTTCAGTATCATTAGTGCATAACATTTTTGTAATTAAATGATGACTCAAGGAACCAGATTCCTGTGTACTGTAGCATAATTTTTACATGTCAGTAAATAGTTCATTAATTGTAACAAAAGTTCCACCTCATTTTGCCACTGAAGTTATATTTTATGGTGGTTTTCGTTTTGAAATGAGTTTTCCTCCGGTATTAAGATGAGCAATAAAAGGAAATGCATATTAACATTTTGAGGACTGAGCAGCTAGGGTTTAGTTCAAACGACGGATCCTGTGATATTTCAGTTTCTTGACTTTGTAAGAGGGCGCTTTGCCCGTGAAATCCTGCAAAGAAACAGACTTAGAATTAGAATTTGTTATATATGCCTTAATATGAAAAAAATTCAGACATTTTAGAAATGAAGTCCTGTTTTATTAGCACCAGGGATATTCTTAGTGTTGTGGTTAATTATGTTTGTGACATTACTAGTAAATTACATTATTACGTTGTACAATGTGTGCTCATTTATTTCTTACAGTTCCATACACATAAAAGGTCGAGAAGACAAACGATGTTTCCCTTGGAGTTAGCAGAGGAGGTAAGTGTTTTTGTAGATTATTCAGTCACTCTCGGGGGGGGGGGGGGGGGGGGGATATTTAACAACTAAAATATGCAGCATTGATATTGCTCAATGAAACTAACTGAAAATGTAATTTTACATTGATGATTGGTTACATTTACCTCATTGTGTAGAATTTCCAAAGGTTTTGGAAAATGAATCTGTATATCACAATCTTCAAAATAGTGCATGGCATCTTCTCTCGCATTTGCGGAACATCATTACTTTGTATTTAAGTTTTTAGTGAGTGTATTTCTTTTACATGGTTAATTTCTTGGAAAATGTACTTCTGTATTTTCTTCATAATTGCTAGGAAATCGTATCATATTGCTCAAAAGTGTAAGTTGTCTCACATTTTTTCACTTGACCTTCTTTGTCAATGAGTTACGTTGAAAAATGAAAAACATAGTGGTAGGACACACAGATCTTAAAGGTATTTTCGGTGTCTTTTATGTGTGGTCTGTTATCTACAATACTTATAAAAGCAAAAATACTTGACAGTATTTATAGGTTGCTAATATTTTATCTTATTGTCGATGTACACACATAAAAAAGTTCTGCATCACCGCAGTTCCCAGAACTCCTGGAATTAGACGTTGACTGTGGATGTTGTATTACAGACAGTCTGACTGTTCAGGGATATCACTAAACCCACCCAAAGATGTAAAGAACCATGCATGAGCAACACCTGTTACACAGAGGGGGCCCGACAACCGATCAATTCTAGTCATTCCACCAGGAAGGAGGTACATGTTGTGTGTAGGTCAGCCATGTCCAGACAGTCAATACCGCGCTTTGGTCGCTTCCACATTGTTACTTTGTGCCAGGAAGGGCTCTCAACAAGGGAAGTGTCCAGGCGTCTCAGAATGAACCAAAGCAATGTTGTTTGGGCATGGACGAGATGGAGAGAGAGAGAGAGAGAGAGAGAGAGAGAGAGAGAGAGAGAGAGAGAGAGAGAGAGAGAGAGAGAGAGGCCTCGATCAGACCGCCCAAGGGCAGAGGATGACTGCTACCTATGGATTATGGTTCGGAGGAACCCTGAGAGCAACGCCATGTTCAGTAATGCTTTTTGTGCAGCCACAGGACATCGTGTTAAGACTCAAACTGTGTCCAGTAGGCTGCATGATGCGCAACTTCACTCCCAAAGTCCATGGCTAGGTCCACCTATGCAACCACGACACCATGCAGTGCGGTACAGATGGGCCCAACAACATGCAGAATGGACTGCTCAGGATTGGCATCACGTTCTCTTCACTCATAAGTGTCCCATATGCCTTAGAGACAATCGTTAGACCTGTTTGTAGGCAACCCGGTCAGGCTGAACGCCTTAGACTCACTGCCAAGGCAGTGCAGCAAGGTGGCGGCTCCCTGCTGTTTTGGGGTGGCGTTATGTGGGGCCAACGTACGCCGCTGGTGGTCATGGAAGACACTGTAATGACTGTACAATACGTGAATGCCATCCTCCGACCGACAGTGCAACCATATCTGCAGCATATTGCCAAGGCGGTCGTCTTCATGGACGACAATGCGCGCCCCCATCGTGCACGACTTGCGAATGACTTCCTTCAGGATAACGACATCGCTCGACTAGAGTGGCAGCATATTTTCCAGAAATGAACCCTATCTAACATGGCTGAGATATTCAAAAGGGCTGTTTATGGACGACGTGACCCACCAACCACTCTGAGGGATCTACGCCAAATCGCCATTGAGGAATGGGACAATCTGGACCAACAGTGCTGTGATGAAGTTGTGGATAGTATGACACGACGAATGCAGGCATGAATCAGTGCAAGAGGACGTGCTATTAGGTATTAGAGGTACCAGTGTGCACCGCAATCTGAACTACCACCTCTGAAGGTCTCGCTGTATGGTGGTACAACATGCAATGTGTAGTTTTCATGAGCAATAAAATGTGGGGAATGATGTTTATGTTGATCTCTCTTCCAATTTTTTGTACATGTTCCGGAACTCTAGGCACCAAGGTGGTGCAAATCTATTTTGATGTGTGTACATAGTTCTTGTTCATTAAACACGTTTTCCATATTTGGTCTCCCCCCGTCTCCCTCCCTGAGGCTTGGGGTTCTACAATAAGTTCATGCGTGGCTTACACAGGACCCATAGTTATACCAGCCCTTTCTTCCTTACCGCTCTGCATTTATCCTCCTTTCCTCCCTGTCGTAACTCCTCCCACTCTGGCCCCTCTGGCCCCCCCTTAGTTTTCATATCTACAGTATGTTGACCTGGCCAGCCATCTGGTTTTCTGTGTTCCTTCCAGTTTTGTTGCCATTGCTTTTTCTTTTTGATCCTTCCTTGTTTAGTGTTTCTGGTCCCTCTTTGGAGTTTGACCTCCACTTATAAATTTTCTCTCTGTAGCGTGAGATAAACCATTTGGGGAATAACTCCCTCCTAGTACCTATGGCGTCGATACCTCTCCCCCTTCCTTCCCTGGGGTAGCTCCACATGGCATTCTCTCGTTCAACTCTCCCATTGGGCGTCTTCCACCCTCTGCCATTTCGTATTGGCCATACTTGGTTGACCAGTAGTTTTTTACCCAGCAGTGAGCCCAGCTCCCAATCCTCCTCACCTTGTAGTTGCGGGGCCTCCCCACCACCGTGATCCATATTTTGCTGGATTGCCCCTGCGTTTCGGCCTTTCTTACTACATATCCCCTCCAACCTTCCTTGTCTTGCGTGTTAGCAGATGATCCTCATATGGTAACATCTGTCCTCGGTTTTCTTCGCGAAAATGGTCTCTTCCGGTGTTCAAATCATCGAATATTCGTCTGGAACTGGAGGCCATTAGTTAGCGTTCACATTGCTTATGGAGCCATTGGCCTTGTCTCCACAGTGGCCGGGTTCTTATCCCCTTTTTCCCCTGCATTTTGCCTGGTTTCTCTGCCATTTTGATTCCCCTTTTTTTATCTTCTCGTGGTGTTGCCCACATTGTCACGATCATGGTATTGCGCATGCTACGGTATTCTGTATGGTATGGTGTGGTGTATGATATGGTATGAATGGTGGAGCTGATGCCCCAAAGCGCATTGCGTATCTGTGACGGTCCTGCTCTCTCTGTTTGCGCCCACCCCATCCTGATCTTTCCTCTCCCTGCTGCCCTTTCATACCTTTAACCTCTTTCTTTGCCCATTTCACCTTCCCCTTGACTGACTGACTGTCCTTTGTGTTGTCTCTCTCTGTTTCTGCCGCCTTAGATCTCAGGACTGAGAAACACCAACATTCTTGATCTGCCCTTTACACTCCTTGATGTCGCAGTTTCGCTGTTTTGAACAAATATCTTCCGGTACTGTTTCCTTAAAATTGAGTAATTTACTGTTACTAACTTTATGGTTAAGGCTGTGAGATCTACGTTTTGTGAAAACTGCCTGCATGTTAATTCCACTACATAGGCTGACTAACAGCTACAGAATATGGAAGTGGAAAACCGATCTACTGTAGAAATACAGTAGATTCTGTACTACCGCATAGCAGTGTTACTTCCTATACCAGAAATGTGTCTGTATAAATGGCGCAAGTTGAATACTTATTTAGTTTTTCTTTCCTTTTCCATATTGATTTTATTACGTTTTTGTACTAGGAAAAAGCTTCAGCGTATCCCATAAATACTTGTCTCTGAACGTACAATAGCAAAAAATGTACGATAGACTTTTATACTGTCAAACCCTATCTTGGAAACTTTCTCCTAGATAAGTCAGTACTTATCATTAAGTTCCTTCTTTTGAAGAATTTACGTAACAACATTATAACAGAACTCGCTCTGTCCATTCTTCATTCAATTTTGATTCTGTTGCTTACTTTTCTAAAATCTTGTCTTGGCTGCAAACAAACACCTACACTAGTCACACACGTCAGTAAATATTGTATTTATATTACATGTGCCCAGTACTTTGCAACCTCCAAGGCGCTTGGAGTGGCTTGCAGGAGATCAATCTTCGTGCAGGATGTAGGGCACAAAAGGCACTGGAGCATGTGGCTTGTGGTTTGTTCTTGTCCACAATCACAGGACGTATCTTCTGTTATGAAGCCCCATCTCTTCAGGTTGTCTCTGGATCGTCTGATTCCTGACTGTAAACTTTTTAAAGATTTCCATACCAGCCAGCTCTTGTTGCGTCCAGGTGGTAGTTCTTCAGCTTCTGGCGTCTGCAGGTGAGGCGTCGACTTCTTCCATAACTCCAGCCTTGCCTTCTCTGGTGAAATGGTGAGCTTCTCGGATGTTCTCTGGAAGCTCTTTCCTCTGGAAGCTCTTTCCTCTGGAAGCTCTTTCTCGATCTCAGCCGTTGCTGTGGTGGATTATGTCCGTGCAGTGGATGGGCACTGTCCTGTTCCACTTTCAGTCTCTCCTTGTTAGCAACCACTGTTCTGTGTACCCATGGTGGCGCTATTCCAGCCAGGCAGTAGAGCATATCAGTTTAGGCAGGTCTTAAGCAACCTGTGATCAACCTGCAGGTTTCGTTGAGAGCAATGTCTACTTGCCTGGCATGAGATGACCTGCACCAGACTGGAGAAGCATATTCAGCAGTAGAACAGCACAGTGCCATTGCAGAACAGCGAATAGTTTGTGGATGTGATTCCCACTGTGTCCCCGCTAGTTTGCGAATTAGGTTGTTTCGAGCGGAGATTTTAATTTTAGTGTTCTTGCAGTGAGTTTTGAATGTCAGAGATCTATCGAGAGTGACTCCCAAGTATTTAGGTACATGATGATGATGATGATGATGATGACGATGTAGTTGGATGCCTGACCATGCAATATGTAGCTCACGATTAGCTCCCCTGTTCCTTAAATGAAAGGCGCACACTTGTGTCTTCGAAGGGTTTGGTCTGAGTTGGTTCCGATTGTAATAGTTTCACAATGTTCTAAGTGCTGTTGTCAGGTTTCTTTCCACTCTTTCAAAGCATGAGCTCTGTGTAGCAAGGACTAGGTCATCTGCATATAAGAATCTCTTTGTGCCTGGGGTCAATGGCTGGTCGTTGGTATAAATGTTGAAGAGAAGTAGAGCCAAGACGCTTCCCTGAGGCAGACCATTTTTCTGCGCTCTCCAGCGACTGTGTTGTCCTTGAAATTCAACAAAAAAACATACGGTTTTGGAGGAGGGTGCTGAGTAGTCTAACGAGGTGGGCGTTCTTGATCATATTGTTTAATTTTGCATGGAGTAACCGATGATGGACAGTATCATACGCTGCTGTGAGATCCACGAAGACCACATCAGTTACTTGACGGGTTTCAAAGCCATTCCCTATAAACTGAGTCAGATTCAAAAGTTGCCCTGTGCAGCTTCTGTTTGGTCGAAATTCTCCTTGTTCAGGTATGAGAATAGGGTCTATTACTGGTAGGATTCTATTCAGAATCATACGTTTGAACAGTTTATAAGGGTGACACAAAAGGCTAACTGTTCTGAAATTCTTGGGATGATTTGCTTCCTTTCCACGTTTCAGAACAGCTATCACCCTGCTCTTTCGCCAGATCTTTGGTATATGGCACTGGTTCATGCAGTTGTTGAAAAGCTGCAGGATTCACGTTCTTGTTTCTGGACCGAAAATCTTGAGTTGCTCCATACGGAAGTCATCTAGACAGGATGCTTTACCAGTTTTGCTCTCCTTAATAGCCTTGTTTAATTCAGATATCTGGAATGGGAGAGTCAGATTCCTCGTTTGTTCTTGGACCTCTTGCTGTACTTTCGGAACTTTGATTCTATGGCTTCCTTTTCCATTCATGAGCAGTTGGTTTGCTATCTGATCTGCAGTAATGCTGCAGTGTGATGTGGATCTGGTTGGGCCATTATTGAGGCGTCTCAATAATCTCCACGCTTTATGACTGTTTCTGATGAGATCAAGTTCTTCCGTCGTTTTAACCCAAGAATCCCTTTTGGATTCTTTCAGAGATGCAATAAGTTTCTTCCCAGCCAGTAGCATTGTCTCGTCGAATGGATCTTCTTAGAATAGCACCTTATACTCTGTAAATTGGGCAGTGAGTTCTGAAGTTAGACCAGGAATGTATGATGTTCGACAACCCCGAGGAATTGCAATTCTGGAGCACCTCCTTACAGCCCTCACAAAAGTGTCATATGAGTCAGGTGAAGGTTCAGTATTGGGAATTGCAGCGTCCAGCGTTTCTGTAAACTTCGGCCAGTTGGCTTTCCTGAAGTTTAACCTCCTTCTGAACGGAACTGTCTGTGGTCTAACTGCTGCTTAGATTTCGCACATGATCGGTCTGTGCTGTGTATTTGGAGTAGGATTGCAGACAGGTTTATGCACTGTTGTGAGATGTTCTCGCTGCAAAATATCAGATCGGGGTTGTATCTGCTTTTCCATCTGCCACTTATGAAAGATGCAGGTTGCTTAGGGTCATGTATAAGGCTCAGATGGTTGCCTTCCGCCCATTATTGTAATACCATTCTCATCATCATGCTCATAGCCCCCACGTGGTGCTGTGACAGTTGCAGTCACCAGTCACTATTTGCGTGTGTTGACTATAAAAGTTATCTGCTAGATTGATTTTGAGATCAACGTCCGGTGGTTTGTATGAGGATGTGACTGTACAGCCTTTGATTTCCAAAGTTTCGACTACTTCTCATAGTTCCTGAAAATGTGAAATATTTCCCACGTCTTCAACAGCAGCATTCCAATTCACACCCGACCTAAGCAGTATCGGCATCCTTCCCTATTTGAACACAACACCCTACTCCTTGCTACACATCACGTATCAGTAGAACATACATAGATGTGAGACCTGTCCCGTGTGTCCTACCACTGTCACCTATTTTTGTCTCATCGTGGGTATCTCCTACAGTGTCAGAGGCGGGGCCACCCGTGAACGTGGCCACACAGTCTACTGACTCGGCTCCAACCATTGTGCCGCACCCCCCAGTGGGGCTTGCCACTTTTTGGCGGGTTCGTGCTCAGCTACCGTGGGGCCCCAGCCTTTGCAGCATTTTCTCCCTTCTGTGCTGCATGTATGTCCTCTCGCTATTCTTTTTCCCCTCCCTTGCGGAACATGTCTGGGGTATTACTGGGAATGTTCCACATTATCTGTTCGTTCCCTTTTCCTTTCTTTGTTTACCTTCTCCTCTCGTTCCTCCGCTTGGGTGGTCGAGGGTCCTCGTTTTCTTCTTCCTCCCTGTGCACTCCCGAAGGCTGGCTCACGCGTCTGATATGTAACAGATGAGTGGGTAACGCGTAATTTTCAGCCCCGTGTCGGCAGGTAGAGTTGGCACGTACCCCATGGTACAGGCCAGGCCCAGAGAGGGATGATTGCCTGAGCTGCAACCTTCCCAAATTGCCGTATGATTCCTCCGTCAGGTGTTGGGGAGGTGCAAACAGTCACCTAGGGCAGGTGCCCCGATTTGTGAAGGAGCGTGCCACCGGAGATGCTGGCAGTCTTGGGGCATTTTCTCGCTGTGGACAAATCATCTTCACAGTCGACGTCTATGAAACGTAAACGGTATGAGGCTAACGATTCAAAATCCCTTCCAGCTGCACCACGGTTCCTCATGGTCTCTTATACTGAAGACAGTCAGTCCTTCGCCGTGGTAAATCCGTTTATTGTTCAGAAAGGTGTTGATGCAATTTTGAGCCCTGCTGCTTCTGATTCTCAATCGCAACAACCGCTTACCACCTCACTTCTCCACAGCAACCCTGTTTGTGTCGAGGCCCTTGGACCTCTGAATTCTTCCTGTGGCTTTAATTACACTAGGCTGCATGACTGTTTAACTGAGGCTGAAATCCAATCTTATCTCTCTGATCAGCGTGTCATTTCCATCCATCGAGTTATAAAAATGGTAGACTCCTCTCTAATGCCCAACTGCACTATTTTTATCACTTTTGCTATAGTGGTACTTCTGTCCAAGATCAAAGCAGGCTATGAAATTATAACAGTTAGACAGTACATTTCGAACCTGATGTGCTGCTACCAGTGTCTACGTTTTAACCACACTAGAACCTAATGTCGACACCCAGCCAAGTGTGTAATCTGTTGTAGGGATGTGCATGAGGGCAATCGTCTGCCTCCTCCTCCCCGCTGTATCAAGTGCAATGGCGGCCGTGCCGCCGCCTCTCTGTATTTTCCTGTGTTCCTTGATGCGTCGGCTGCCCAAGAGATCTGTGTAAGGGAAAAAGTACCTTACCCAGTCACTGGCAAGTTATTGGTTAGTCGCAAATACTGTGCTCTCCCGTCTGGTACCTATAATTCTGTTCTTAGTACGTCTAGATTCATGAAGGACATGCCCACACAGACATGCGACCTCAAATTCAGCTCTGAGGTTGTGAAATAGCCCAGCGTCACGGTAGCATCGCCATCCCCCCGTCCAGATGTGCAACAAGACATCAAACTTTCAGCTCAAGGGGCGAAGCCACCAGTTACACAACTGGTAAGCCAGAAAGGGCAGGAGTAGTACTCCCATGGAGACTTCCTACATCCATCCAGCCAAACAACACCCAACTGTCCCTTTGCTAACCAGAAAGGCTTGAAGTAGTCCACCAAAGGCAAACGATCTTCCACTCCGCCAACTCTGCGATCCTCTTCGACAGTATTGCTATGTGACACCTTAGCCTGGCTGGCCTGACTGTTGCCTGTGCGCACCACCAACCGTTTTTCTGCGTTGGACTCCATAGACCGACAGCACAAGCAAGCCAATGCTTCTGTGCACCCCATGGAGCGGGATCCTCCTGCATTTGTGCCCTGAAGCAGTGACTCTTCGCAGGCTGACACTCGGCAGCCACCGAGGTGACACTCCATCTCGTCCACATCGTGACTCTCCTCCACTCGAACGTTCGTGGCCTTCGGTCCCAAAAAGAGGATTTACGGCAGCTTTTAGCATCGCAGCATCCCCTTGTACGCTGCCTTCAGCACACGAAATCGCACTCTCTCGACCACTTGAAGCTTTGATATTCCTTCCTGGGTCGTTTTGACCTTCCCCCTGGGGTCGGCAATCCATCTCATTGGGCTGTCATGCTGCTCGTAGGGGATGACGTTCGTAGTCTACCCATCTTCAAGCTGTTGCAATTCCCCTTTATCTTCCTCACCTGACTTTTTCCCCCTGTAACGTTTACATCCCTTAGTCATTTGATGTCACCAGGGCAAACTTCCTTCAGCTTATTGGGCAACTACCTCCTACATTTCTGCTACTCGGCGACTTTAATGAACACCATCCCCTTTGTGGTTCTCCCAGAACCTGTCGGAGAGGTTCCCTCTTGACTGACCTTCTTAACCAACTCTACCTCTTCTGCCTTAACAGTGGAGCACCCACATTCCTTTCTGACTCCTCCCACACATATTCTCATATGGAACTATACTTCTGCACTTTCCAGCTCTCCCATCGTCTTGTGTGGTCCACTCTTTGTAACACCTACTAGAGCGTCCATTTCCCATGCGCTATCAGTCTGCTGACTCCTACCTGACCTGTGTGCACACCGAAATGGCATCTTACTAGGCCTGACTGGCGGCTTTACTCCTCCCTGGCGACCTCCAAAGAACAGTATTTCCCCAGCTGTGATGACCAGGTGGAATATCTCACAAATGTTATCCTTACTGCTGCAGAACATTCCATTCCTCGCAATTACTCTTCACCACGTCGTGTCCCAGTCCCTTAGTGGACTGAGGCATGCCGCGGCGCAATTCGCGCACGGAGATGTTCTCTCCACGCTTTTACTGCCATCCTATGATGACAAACTGCATTCATTAAAATCAGATGCGTGCAAAGTGTCGTCGCGTGTTTCGGGAAAGCAAAAAAGCTAGCTGGATTGCATTCATTAGTTCTTTTAACGGTCCCACCTCTTCTTCTGTCATGTGGACCAACTTCAAACGACTGTCTGGGACCAAGATCCATTTGCCAATTTCTAGCTTGAAAGTAGCAGACGATATCATCGTGGACCCTACTGCTATCTCAAATACTTTGGGTCGCCATTTTGCCGACCTTTTGAGCTCTTACCACTATCACTTTGCCTTCCTCCACCAGAAATGAGCGAAGAAGGCTCTGGCGATACCTTTCCCTTCTCAGAATAGTGAGTGCTACAATGCCGCCTTTACTATAAGGGAGCAAGATCGTGCTCTCAGCTCATCCCGATCCTCCGCCCCAGGGCCAGTGTTGTGCAAATTCAGATCTTGCAGCACCTCTCTCTTGTAGGCAGGCGTTTCCTACTTAACATGTACAACCGCATCTGGGCAGAGGGCACGTTTCCTAGCCATTGCCATTAAGCCACTGTCACCCTCATACCTAAGACCAGTAAGGATAAAAACCTTCCCTCTAGCTTACGCCCCATTTCTCCCACTGACAATATTTGCAAGGTGACGTATGAATCACGCCTGGCTCGAGTGGCATTATTTACTAACGACTGCACAGTGTGGATTTAGAGTGTGGCGTTCTGCAGTTGACCATCTCGTTAGTTTGTCCGCCCGTGTCATGAATGGTTTTCTGCGGAAATCCCAGACTTTGGCCGTGTTTTTCGATTTGGAGAAGGCCTACGACACCTGCTGGAGAACTCTTTACATGTGGGGCTTCCGTGGCTGCCTGCCCCGTTTCCGGCGGGAATTTTTAGAAGGCAGAGTTTTCAAGGTGCATGTGGGTTCTGCCTTGTAGGACACCTTTATCCAGGAAGACGGTGTGCCTCAGGGTTCTCTCCTGAGCATCATCCTATTAGCTATCGCCATTTACCCTATAATGGCCTGTGGCCCACCAGACATCTTCGGCTCCCTCTTTGCCTTCTATTCCAGTTCTCACGGACCTGTCACTGAGCGGCGTCATCGACGACGTCTCGATCGTCTGTACTCCTGGAGCACTTACAATAGTTTTAGTTTTTCCACTGACAAACCCGTCGGTATGAATTTCTGGCGGCGCAAATGGTTTCTCCTACCATCTTTACATTTTGGGCATGTTGCCCTTCCGTTAGTTGAAACTACGAAATTCATGATGCTCATGCTCGCTAGGAAACTCTTGGTCCTCTCATGTGTCTTACTTGGCAGCCAGTGTTACGCGGTTCCTCAATGTCCTACGTGTCCTCAATTGTACCTCCTGGCATGCTGATCGAACCTCCGTTTGTAGCGATCCATTTTCCATCCGAAACTCGACTGTGGGTTCTTTGTTTTTACATCTGCACGTCCAGCCGCTTATGCCATCTCAACACATCCGCCATCATGTTATCCATTTGCCCACTGGCGCCTTTTACACTACCCCAAGTGAGAGCCCGTATGCTGAAGCTGCTGAACTACCACTGTCCTACCGTCATGACTTTCTCCTCAGGCATGCTGTTTGTCTGCCATGCGTGGCCACCAATGCTATTCTACTTCGATCGCCAGTACGGGGCACATCCCTCTTCCCTGTTACCTCCTGGAGTCCGTTTCCGGCGCTTGCTTCGGCAGCTTAATTTCAAACTACCTGCAACTTCCCCAGTGGGTGTGAATGCTTCGCCAATTTCGCTTCCTGAAGTGGCCCTTGTTAACCTCGGCCTTCATTGACTTCGTAAGGACACTACTCCAGCCTTACTCTGTCGCCTTCAGTTTCGGTAGTTTCGCACGGAATTTCGCGGTAGTACATTTGTGTACACTGAAGGCTCTGACTGACTGTAGGGTCAGATGTGCCTTCGTCATTGGCACTCACGTCTTTAGTTGTCGGTTTCCGACACACTGCTCAGTATTTACAGGCGAGCTCTTCGCCTTGTATCAGGCCACAGAGCACATCTGGCGTCACAGACTATTAAATTGTCGTGCTCACACACACTAGGCGCCCTTCAAAGTCTCTGTGCGTTTTACACCGCCCATCCCTTAGTGCAACTTTATCACTCGTGTTGGAGCCACTGTGAATTTTGTGGATTCCTGGTCATGTCGGTCTGCCAGGAAACGAGGCTGCTGACGCTGCTGCCAAGGCTGCAGTCCTCTTACCTCAGCCCACTAGTTTCTATAATCCCTCCAGTGATCACAGTGTTGCTGTCCATCAGGAGGTAGCGTCCCTTCGGCATCGCCATTGGTCCTTCCTTAAAGGAATAAGCTCAAGATTATTAAGCTTCTCCCAGTGGCATGGGCGACCTCCTCTCGGCTCTGCCGCCTGGAGGAAGTCATTTTAACTCGGTTGCGTATTGGGCACTGTCTTTTTAGCCATTGTCATTTTATAAGTGGCGCTCCCCCACTACTTGTTACACTGAGCCCAAATTTTAACTGTTCGCTTCCTCCATGCTGAAAGTCCATTTCTTAACCGTTTATGTTCCCACTTGCCGTCTGATTTATCGACCGTTTTAGCAATTGACGCGTGGGCTGTGGACCGCGATTTACTTTCTGTCCGTGAAAGCGATATGACGAAAGGCATTTAATTTTTAGTTTTGGACCTCCGTTTTGTATGGTGACTTTAGTAGCTCCTTCTCCACGTCCCTGTTTTTCACTGTCTTCTATTATGTCAATTGGGATTGACATTTAGTCATTTTTAACACCTCTGTCTTCGTGTTCTATAGTTTTGACGTGTGCGTATATGACCCCGGTTGTTTTTGCGCCCAAAAACGAGACACTGTACCGCATTCTACGTGAGCATCTCCTCTGACGAGCAGTTTGTCACTGTGAATGGCCACTGCTAGACTGTGGCTGAGAGGCAGCTGGACCGTCCAGTTTGAGATGGCTGCCTGACCTGATGTGCTAGTCTTCGACAGTCACTGCGCTGTCACTGTTAGGGCCTCATCTACACCTGCTTCTGTCCCAACGCCTGCTCCCATTCCAGCTCTACACACGCCTACTGTCGCCCCCCCCTCCCGCCCCCCCCCGCCCCCCCCCCCAGTGCACATGTACAGTTTTTTCTCCTTTTCTGCTACTCTCCCCAACCCTTCCCCCTTTCCCCATCCAACCGTCCTGTCACAACACTATATGTGCTTCCTCCCATAGGCAGCACTGCAGCATCCTACACCACCCTTTCCTCATACTGCCCTCCATCCCCATGACACATTTCGTGTGTACAGCCACATCAGCTGAGATAGCTGTTCTCCGCGTTTAGGCCTTACTACCCTCCCGTGTGTGTGCACGGTTTTTCTTTTTCATCATTTTATGGAGGATTAAGTTCTGTGTTCTTACAATGCCCTTGGTTGATGCTCAACATCTCTTCCATGTGGTGAGTTGTAATCTATCCTATCTCATATTGTTGCCCCATCCGGGATTTTCTAAGGTGTAAATTACACATTTTGACATTCTCAGCATCCTTGCAGCAACACACCCTAACAGAATCTCAAAATATGTATCAAAGTAAATAATATTGTTTGATTGGAGAGTAATTCTGCTTCACCTACACTGTCCACATATTCTCGTAACTGTTGTTGCATGCACTATTTGACTAGTGCTGCTCGATTATTCTCATCTCACAGCACGATGGTGGAATGTGGTGTATCACAGGTAATGGGATCTTGGCTTGACCCCACACGTTGTGAGGATGGTGAAAACCTCTATAAATAGCGCCTCAGTCTTGAGGTGGGCTGTGCGCCAAAGAGATGTGTAGCTGTGGAGATGGAATAGTCGTTAGTGGGCAACCTCTGAGGGACCTGCTCTGCCTCAGTTGTATAAAGTCTACCTAGGCACACAGGGCTCTATCTAGAGACTTTTATTTAACTAGTTCTTCCTGGGACCGAGATGGAGCCTACCAATTTTTCTCTTCCCCCTCCAGTGGAATCGATGGGCCATTGGTAGGTACCAACACCCAGTCTAATAACAGGGTTCATCCAGCCAGTCCAACAGGCTCTGTTAACAGTAACAGAATGCATGCTGGTTGTCTGAATGTGTTTGCAACAGTTAAATGCAAAGAGTAGCTTTGATAAAGTTCCACTATTCTGCGTATAAAGATGTTTGGAGGGTTTTGCTGGAACTTAAAATCTGTCAAACGCTAACCAAATGGGACGCTGTTGGTAGAAACGTCTAGTTCCCAACAAGTGAACGACATTCAGCACAATGCCCTGTAGAGTATGCAATAGAAAATGAACTGCAGAGTGGGTGAGGCCAGGAAGGTATTGTTGGTGTGATAAACCTAATTGAATGGGTGTGTGGTGATACAGTGCAATCACTCTTTTACACTGACTATCAACAGCACGAAACTTCCAGAGTATGTTAAGGCAGTATTCCTTAGTCTAGATGTGTGGATTTTTTTACCTTGAACACAATGCGCCGTTTTAAATACCAGCACTTCGGACTAACTACTGTTCCTGAAAGGGAGACGCCACCTGGGGCAAATGCTGTAAGACTGCCCTTAAAGGAGTCTTTTGTTCATCTCTTTGGTGGTGGTGGTGGTTAGTGTTTAACGTCCCGTCGACAACGAGGTCATTAGAGACGGAGCGCAAGCTCGGGTTAGGGAAGGATTGGGAAGGAAATCGGCCGTGCCCTTTCAAAGGAACCATCCCGGCATTTGCCTGAAACGATTTAGGGAAATCACGGAAAACCTAAATCAGGATGGCCGGAGATGGGATTGAACCGTCATCCTCCCGAATGCGAGTCCAGTGTGCTAACCACTGCGCCACCTCGCTCGGTCGTTCATCTCTTTGGAAGTTTGTAAATTTCTCCGGGGATCTCCCGGTCTGGAGTATGGATTGCAGTGTCTCCCTTGAAGAAAGGAAGATGCAGAAGATAAAAACATTAAAGTGCCTCCCATATGGTGAAGCCAAAAAGATCTATAAGGGTATGCAGCTGCCTCCTTTACTTCAGTTCTCAACATCCAAACCAGAAAACCGATGCTGCTACATGAATGAAGATCCCTATTGCTAATACTACTACTACCAGCTGTGTTTTTCAATGCTCTTGGGTGCTGGAGTTACTTCGTAGCCCATACCTCCTCCCAGAACGCCAGACAAGGCAGCAGTTACCAATGTTGCAGAACTCCCTGAACCTCTAAAGGTTTGAACTGGCCCACCATCCAGCACTGCCTCTACCACCTTGGTGGTTGTGGCTCCAAAACCTACCCAAGATAAACAAAAATAGACGTCAAAGAACTGGCTGCTAATGGAGACAGGAAGGAAATAGTCTGACTTTCATGTCGTCTAGACTAAGGAGGAGCAAGAAGAGGTTGTTTGGCGGCTGGTATACTCTTCCAATAACACACACACACACACACACACACACACACACACACACACACACACACACATTAAGTGGGTTTTTCATTCATAAGAATGGAAAGTTTACTTAAGTCAATAGGTATTCGTTGTGGTACATGATCTTGAGTGTAGTCCTCAGCCTCACTGCTGAAGAAGTACAGTGTCTCCTATGTTCGCAATTAGGGTTGCTATGTGCTGCCTGGGTCTGTGATAGTGGCGAAGCTAACTGCTACTGTGACTCCTGCAGGGCTGTGACATCATCTGGAGACATTTTATCAGACAATGGCAGAGCAATTTGCGCTGACTAGTGCCACTGTCAGCCGGGATACAACGTTCTGTCGTTACCGCTACACCATGGAAAACGCTGAGTTGGACACAAGGTCTGGCAATTAAGAGGTCTAAAATTGCCTACTTTGCGTGAGAGAGTTGGACACTGCACTGTTCGCAGCTTGTGATACCGTGCCCAGTCACGACGAAACCCGTACAGCATGCTGCAAAACTTGCAACCAGCGTCAAAGGAAGTCCTCCGAAGTGGTCTAATTTGATAAGGCAGACAAGCAACTTTCCCAGCAAAAGGAAGGAGGGAATTTTGGTGCCTCTTCTCAAACTGGGAAAGTACCAAACGTTTCCCAGTGGTTACTGGAGCGTCGACTTAACGAGCTGTATAGGCAAGACCTTGGAGCGAATGGTTAACGGTGGTCTGGTCTGGGTGTTAGATACAAGGCAGCTCGTAAGTCGCTCTCTGTGTCGATTCAGGAGATAGCTATCCATTGTCGGCAACGAGACCCTGCAAGAGACCGCTATACAGCAGGGTTTCCTGTGCAAATAGCCTCATTCTTTATCAGTAAAATATACGACACGTCTTGGAGACACCATGTTGTAAGGCAGCCCCACCAATAGGGCTTCTGTGGTGGTCTCCCTTCCTTTATGCGGTCGTTTTTATTGAAGCACTTTTTTTTTCAGTTCCAAGTCGTTGACATGTTGTCGAATAGTTTCGAGCAGGAGGATGTCGCTCAAGGCAGTGTTGTAATTGCTACCATCTTCGCCATATCCATAAACAGTATCATATGTATGGTAAGGAGTGCCATACAATGTTCGTTATTTGTGAATGATTTTGCAGTGTTCTGTTCCTCCTTCGGTATTGCAACAGCAAATCGTCAGTTGCAAGTGAAAGTAGAAAGGATTGATTGATTAGGAGCGGGCTGCAAACACCGCCTTTACATTTTCTGCAGAGAATAGTGTGTGTGTGTGTGTGTGTGTGTGTGTGTGTGTGTGTGTGTGTGTGTTTCCATGTCGTATTTTTAATTTACTTGAACTGCATATGTGGAACACCATTCTCTCTTTTAAAGCCTGTGCAGTTTCTATGCCTCATTTTTGACTCCACACTATTGTGGTTACCACACCTGAAGGCAAGTTCCCAGAAGACACTAAACATTTTAAAGTTTCTTTACCACAGGTTTTGGGGAGCGTGTGAGATATGTCTGCTCCAGTTTTACAGGGTTTACATGCAGGCCTGACTGGACTTTAAGTGCCTAAACAGAGGGACTCTTTTTGTTCCTCCGTTTTCCCACAGTTTGTCCTCTAAATTCGGTTGTCTCCAGAGTTCACTGTATTCGATGGCAAATTTCAATGATCCTTAGGGCCTTGTAGGAGACGAGATGTGCCATGCCTGCTAAATTCCTCATGTTTCAACCCCCCCTCCCCCTGAGTTGCCTTCAGTCTCTACAATGCTTGTATCCAACTGATAAAGTATTCCAGGATGTCCAGAACTCCTTCCTCTGGCCACAAAGCCTGGAAAAGGAAGACACTCTGCTGGACGCCAGGGCACACGGGTATTGTGGGGAACGAAAGAGCGGCTGTAGCAGCCGAGGAGTCGTCGTGTTGTAGTCCTTGGTTAGTTTCGTATGTCATTCCCCTTGCATGCTATTGTCTCACTGCTGAGGTGAAGAGTCGTGCATCGACGGAAAGAGGAGTGGTAGGAACTGATAGCTGACAAGCTGCTCATAGTGAAGACCACTATGTGGCCACAGTGTACCACCTTCCATCCACACAGGCGGGACGAGGTTCTCCTTACTTGTCTACACACAGGCCACACCTCTGTCGCATGAATTCTTGCTCAGGCGAGAGGACCCTCCGACATGAGCTGCTTGTGGCATACAGATCACCGTCCACCACATTTTATTAGACTGTGTTTTACTTTCAGAGGAGAGGGCAGCAGCGGATTTCCTGACAGACGTGCCCTCTATTTCAAGCAACAAGCAGACGAATGTGGCAAGAGTTTTAAGGTTCAGAGATCTGCTCGACTTCTCTCCAAAAAATTTAGGGAGTTGTTCTTAATGTGTTATCTGGGCGATTGCCTCACCCACGATTTTTGTAACTGGTCAGCCAGAGTCATTCCTCGTACCTTTCTTTCAGCTTCTGTAGTTTTACTTCTGTTCCCAGGTGTAGCACCTTTCACCTGCTCTTTTGTATGAAAGGCCTGTGAGATCGAGTGGTTGTGTGTGTCAACGTGAGGTTGGAGTGAGCGAATGGGTGTCATTTGAGATTTCCTCCTCACTGTGTGACTCGTCCCCCCCCCCCCCCTCCCCACCCCCCACGAACTCACACAGTGAAAGAGAAACAGGACTATGGATCCCCATAAGGGTTTGGATAAAGTCTATTACCACAGACACATGCGTGGTGGTCCAAATCCACCAAAACACCTCGATTTTTTGTCACTTTGATACGAGAACTGTCATCCTAAAGGAAGAACCAATGTGTTGTTTTCTTCATCAGAATGGCTTGGAAATAACTTCGTTGCTCATCGGTTGGTTGCACCTCTTAAGCCTCGAAATACCTTTTATTATAAATGAAGTATCCGTTTAATCAAAG
The DNA here is from genome assembly GCF_021461395.2 of Schistocerca americana. Taxonomy (NCBI): domain Eukaryota; kingdom Metazoa; phylum Arthropoda; class Insecta; order Orthoptera; family Acrididae; genus Schistocerca; species Schistocerca americana. The sequence continues at coordinate 36,458 of NW_025726027.1, forward strand.
CGTCGGTGTAACATCACAGAGCCATTCCTAGCGTACGCTGCCCCTCATAAGCGATCTCCCTGAGGGCCTCTCGAGGTTTGTCGTGTTGAGGACCTGCACGCCGTTTACATACAGACAGTTAACGATATGCTTCTGTGTGCTCCGCCAATCCGTTTTGTGTAAGATATTTTGACGACCGACCAGATCATTTTCATAGGGTTGTGTCGGGGTGGCGAGGACGTGAGACGACTAAACTCGTGGCCCTGGGAGGGGACGATCATGTCGGTCGTCGAAATATTGTGCACGAGTTGGAAATGACTCATCTGAACACGCGGAAGTGAACTGTCGATGGCTTGTGTGGAGGAAACCTGACAAATCGAGCAGTAGATTAATTCACATAAATGGATGGCACTGTGGAAGGCTCGAAACATGCTGTTTACATCTTTGTTTACTGCAAAGCGGCGATTTTGTGGGCTGGAGTAAGCAAGACTCGTTAGTGTGTAAGCAAGCTGCAAACGTCTGCGAAATCCAAAAATACATTTATGGTGTTTATTCGGAGACTTGACAAGAGAACAAGAGGATGAAAATTTAGGTGCTTGGTTACTTATAGTGAGGCAGTTCTGGTCGAGAACGCGAGACATCCATAGTTCCCTTCCGTCATGTTCGCCATCTGTCTTAGATTTAGATGGGAACCTCCCCTTGAAAGCTTGTCCGCTCGTGTGTTGCGATATACATTTGTAAGATTTGCTAATTCATTCAGAGGAGGACTTTTCGTATGTCTGACGTCAATTAAGTTTTCACACGCAACCTCAGTTTTGTACAGAATCTCACGTTTGGTGAAAGGAACGAGTACAGGATTCTACAAACATTACTAATAGACTGTTAACGGTCAGAGCATGTGCAATAGGTTCCTAGGTATGCGAGTGGCACGAAGACTTCGTAAGTAAAAGAGCCCAGTACATTGTTCTCGACGGCGAGTGTTCATCAGAGACAAGGTTAGCGTCAGCAGTGCTCCAGGAAAGCAAGATAGGGCCGCTGTTGTTGTCTATACACACAAATGATATGGCGGACAGGGAGCAGCAATATACTGTTTGCTGCTGATGCTTTGGAGTATGGGAGGGTGTTGAGGATGACTGTATGATGATAGATGATGACTTGGCCAAAATTTCTAGTTGGTATGGCGTATGGCAGCTCGTTCTAAAGTAGAAAAGTGTACGTTAATGCAGATGAGTATGAAAAAAAAACTCATAATGTTAAGATATAGTGTGAGTAGTGCTCTGCTTTACACAGTCACGTCATTTAAATATCTCTGCATAACGTTGCAAAGGTACATGAAATGGAATAAGCACGTGAGGATTGTGGCAGGAAAAGCGAATGGTCAACTTCGGTTTATTGGGAAAATTATTGGGAAAGTAAAGGAGACGACATACAGGGCACTGATGCAGCCTGCTCTTGAATACTGTTAGTGTCTGTGATCTGCACCAGGTCAGATTAAAGGAAGATATCAAAGCAATTCAGAAGCGGTTTGCTCATTCGTTGCGGGTAGGTTTGAACAACACAAGAATATTAGAGATTCTTTGGGAACTCAAACAGAAATCACTGGAGAGAAGGTGACGTTCTTTTCGAGAAACTTACGAGGAAATGTAGGGAACTAGAATTTGAAACTGACTGCAGAACGATTCTAGTCCTGCCAAATATACATGTTGCGCAAGAATCATGTAGTTAAGACAGGTGAAATTCGGGCTCATATGCAAGCAAATTGTCGTTTTCAGCTCCCTCTGTTTGCAAGTGAAACAGCCCGGAAATGACAAGAAGTGATACTGGGTACCCACCGCCACGCACTGTACAGTGGCTTGCGGTGTATTTACGTGTGTGTAGGTAGTTTGTCGGTAAGGAGACGATTTCTTGCCTTCACAGAAGAAGGGTATTTCTGATATAAATGCACCAATTGTACATCACTATCCGTTTTATGTCCGTATACTTTGTGCATTTTGCCAGTGAGGAGATTCCATTCCCCAAGTGTGGCTGTAAGATTTCCGAACCTATCCTTCGCGGGAATAACAACGTTGTTCATCTAGAGGATAACAGCCAGGGGATGCAACTGTCTCGAGCTAGCCTGGTGGTCGCGGTCGCGGTCGCGGTCGCGACTCGGCTCCTTAGATGTTGGAATAGGTGGTTATCATTGGGTACCAAATCTGTTTCCAACTGCCACAACAGCTTCATGTGCAGGTACATTTACCTGATATGACGACTTCTTTCCGTTTGTAATCCAATCTTATTCTCTCATGTTTGTCGCCACTCAGTTGGCAACCAAAACTTGCATAGTATTTTTTCCCCATTGCAAGTTGAACTGTAAATAAAAATCATAATTTTTTTTCTTGCAGAGAAAAAAAATCACAATGCTTTCGACATAAACCTTTCAATCTCTTGTGCATGCCACCTGTGTACCAATTACTATGATGATACTGATTTCCTCGCACGAGGCAATGTACCCTGTCATTGCAGCAAATTATCAAACAAAAACTCTGTTGAATTTTTTGATATGCTCCAAAATTTAGTGAACTACTTTTTGCACTTCATTTGAATACTAAACGAACATGATGTTCACCTTGCATAAGACTTACTCTTCATGGCCAAAGTACGACGCCTCGTCATGATCAATGAACGACGTCTGTTGATAAAATTTCGGAACTTTTTCCACAAAAGTTTCTGCGCTTACCTTATACTAATTGTGCTTGGTCTCCTTCTAAATACTCTCTTGCACAATTGATACACCGCTCCAAATGCTGTTTCTACTTCCAGAAGCAGTCTCGGTATGCATTTTGCTGGTTCGCGTGAAGTGTCGTCTTCGAATTTTCTTGCCTTGCCTATCATTGCAAATCTTCGTTGTTTTGACGTCTCAATATCATAAACGTAGATCCACGTCTCATCATCAGTTAAGATTATCTCAACGAACATCTGGTTCCCATTTGCGCCATACAAAAGCTCTTCACAGATTCAGAGGTGAAGGTCTTTCTGGTCTTGACTCCATAGCCGTGTGACCAACCTGGCGGCAACACGATGCAGTGTCGGGGTTTTGTGACATGATCCAACTGAAATATTACATTCTTCCGCAGTCTCTCGGACATTCTGTCTTAGACTGCCACGCACAGTTTCGTTGACGTTCCTGACATGAGCGTCATCGGTAGACGTCGAAGGGCATCCTGAACGGGCGTCATCATAAACTTCCGTCTTCGCATATTTAAACCGCGTGATACACAGAATACGGCTTAAGCGCTCAACAACGTAGAATTTCTGCATCATCTTGTGCGTGTCTGTAAATGTTTTCTAGAGTTTCACGCAAAATGTAACTCAACGTGTTGCTCCTCTAACTCTGCCATCTCGAAATTCACAAACTGTGCGACAAAACATTATACTCGGTGAAGCTCTGAGCAATAACTTACGGGCCTACAGCAATGAAACTTTAGACAGTTACACATTAAATACAGGTGTGTACAAGGATGACACCACTTCGTTCCAACACACCACTAGCGCAATTACGAATGTTAACGAAATTTTGAAAAGACAATATTCATTCTTATGATATTTCTATGCCATCTCCTATTTTCAACACCTTGAATTGTTAATTGTGTAGTAGATAACTCTGCATTTTGTCGATATGTTAATGAATGACTGAAACTTCGGAATCCCCTTCAATTGACCATTTCTCAACTGCTGTTAGTGTGGCAGTGGACATTTCGTAATCTTGCACCAGTTTCGGACGTGTTTTCGTCAGTGTTAAACTGTTTTAAACTTTCTGGTGGTGTGATATTCAGAGTTATTGTTTGAGTGGAATGTATACGACATGCCTGAGTAAAAAGAAGTGGTTAGATCTAATGTGTGGAATTATTGAAACCTATTTCACTGTGGAGCGTTACAACACTACCTCCATTCAGATCATTCATTATCAGTTCTCTGCAAGTCCAGGAAATTTTCTTCCTGTAACCATAATGGGATCATTCACCAGTCACAGTTTTTATTTAGAGAGGACTATTCTTGGTTTTCATTCAGATGGCTTGCTGGTTCATTTAACGCAATGGGTAGCTAAATTGTTGTCTGATGACTTAGTTATGTAACAGTTTGTTCCACAAAAATCAGTTAAATACAGCAGCATACTCGGTTGGCAAGGTACTGTGAAGGACTGGTTATCTGTCCCTCCAGGGGGTTCACAGAACTAGTGAATAAGTGCACGGCTGTCATGGGTCCCCAGCCTTTGCAGCATTACTTCCTTTCCATGCTACAAGCTTGTACTTCCACTACCCCCCCCCCCCCCCCCCCTGTCTACCCATCAGATGGTTTTCTTGGTGCACACTTTGCTGGGATCTGTTTTATGGTAGGGAATCGAGTTTTCACTTCAGACATTTTCTGTAACTTCTCATTAAATAAAAACATAGTCCCTATTCTTGGGTTTGACTAGCCACCTATTTCCAAAGTTCTCCGGAAGTGCATATCGTGCAGAGGAGGTCACCCAATGCAGTGGATGCTCCAAATTTTGTGCCTTTCCATCATTGCACCCTTCGCAATGCATTACTGGCCAGGTAGCCATTGGTGAGGCTGGGTGGCGTGTATGGGAAGAGTTCCAATTCAGAGTGGTGTCACAACAGCAGATGAGCTGCAAATGTAGTAGATGAAGTTATCTTCCACTGGCAGTCATACAGCCCAGCAGTCTCTATGGAAGGGAAGACCTCTCTTAATCCAGAGAGGTACAACCTTAAAATGTTCCCTTCCTTGGCTATGCCATGGGAGAACCATAGGGTTAAGTGGCAAGCAGAGAAAGATGCTCTCCACAACATGGTTTGCATAAGGACTGATGGGGATTCCTTGTTGGCCGCAAAAAGAACTTACAAGACAAGTTTGTGGAAGTGGCAGTCATCTGTATAACGAAAAGTGGGTCAGTTTTGATCAAAACAGCATACCCTGCCCAGTCACAGGTGTTGCTTGCTTACAACACGCTGGGTGACATACAGGTGACTGTCACTCCTCCATAACATTCTAAATATAATTCAGGGCATCATTTGCCGCCAAGTTCTGCTCTTGCAATCTGATGAGCTGTGCACCATTTTGGAGTGAGGGGTGTACACTGCGTTCATCATGAACATGGGGGACCAATGGACAATGGGTTGCTATAGGTGCCTTCATCTTGGCCTGTGAGGGCAATTAATTGCCTGAAAAGGTCAAGGTGATTATATACTGATATGTGATGTGAAACTGTATGCCCCCCCCCCCCTTCCACGATAAACTGCTTAAAATGTCAACTGTGGAATGCACCATTCCCCCCTGCTCACCAGGATGCACCATTTTCCAGAGTGAAGATAAGAATACGAGACCCTGGATGATCTAACTTGTCAAGAGCCAAACAAGTATGAGTGGTTGCACCCAGCACGTATAAATGTCATATGCTGCAGCTGTCATGACCTTGCCTGCTTTGGCAACAGTACTCTCACCAGCTTCATCTCAGACAGTGGGGCTTCAGGGCTGCTTGACCAAGCCTCCCCCCCCCCCTTCCCCATAGTTGGCAACTCTCCTCCTGCTACTTCCACCTCACCTACTTGAAAATCATGGACTTCCCACCCATCAGGGACATTGGTCCCCCACCTCCCAGCCAGACAAGTCATGTTCCTCTGGCTTGCCTAGCCAGAAAGAGGTCCCTTGGGACATGGGACAGTTGCTTCCAGGGTTTCCACTGGTCTGAAAACACTCTAAGAAGAAGTATCGAAAGTCCTCAAACAAGAAAATTCTGGTAGCCCCCACACCACCAAATCGCGCCTGTTGCATTCCTGTGACCAAGGAAGAGATTCTGATGTCCCATGAGGCCCGGTTGGTACCACGTAGTGGAACCCAGAACCTGTATATATTGATGCTATAGCCCCTCAAGCTATGGCAGCACGTGACCCTAAGGCATAGCCACCTCCTTGGTTGCTTTACGGCCCCACAGTACTTCAACATTATTATTCTCCAGTGGATCTATAGCAGTTTTTTCCACCTCCAGGCTGAGCTATGACATCTTTCAAACACTTCCCCTGCCTTCCATATTGCCCTTCAGAAGGCTCGTTATCCACCAATGCAGACCCTGGCCCTTCATTGATAGGGTGGGTATTATAAGACTCGTGCTACCTATGACAGGGTGTCAGGCAGAGTTTGCACATATATTCAGGACACTCTTTGTAGTGAACTTGTGCCTCTTAATACACCTTTAGAGGTTGTGGCTATTTGAGTAAGGGCATTTCAGAATATCACCTACTGCAGTGTTAACCTCCCCCACCCCCAACGGTAAAGTGTGTCAGAATATACTGTAATCATTGGTTTCTCAGCTTCCCCCACCTTTTTGGGGATTTCAATGCCCATAACTTTTTTTGGGGTGGCACTACAATCATTGGCCATGGCAAAGACCATGAAAGTGTACAGCCACAACCTGACCCTTGCCTACTGATTTCTGGTACCCCACAAACTTCAGCTTGGTGCATGCAACTTTCTTGGTTATTGACCTTCGTATCTGCATTCCTTGTCTTCTCCCATCCATCCATCCATCCATCCATCCATCCATCCCCAAGAGAATCCACGATGACATGTGGTGACCACTTCCTGATGTCTTCTCTGCCGAGATGGGCTCTCAAACAGTGTTGACCAGGGTACTTTCACATCTCCTGTCACCCTTGGCTTCCTGCTGCATGGAAATATTGATGAGGCAGCTGAGAATATGACTGCACTCAATCTTTGGCAGCTGAATTGGAGATCCCCTGTCTGTGGACCTGCCCCAAAAGAAGACAGTACCTTGGTGGTCATAAAATGCTACAGAGGCCATTAGAGATTGTATGTTGGCTCTCCAATGCTCTAAGCAGCACTCACAAAGCACCTTATCACCTGTAAGCAGCTTCATGTTCGGGCCTGCCACCTAACAAAACAACAGAAATAAGTTTGCTGGAAATCGAATCATTAAACCATAAGACTATGTACCTCTCCTGTCAGGTTTGGGCTAAGATCAGAGATCTCTATGGATACCAGACACCTACAGATGTGCCTCGTATTACCTTGAATGGCACTGTCTGCACCGACCCAGGTGCCATTACTGAACATTCTGCTCTTCTTTATGCCCGGGCATCTGCATCTGAGCATTATTAACCTGCCATTTGTCTCCTGAAAGAGTGGATGGAGAAAAAGCAATTATCTTTCACTACACACCACTGGAGCCATGTAATGCTCCATTGAGCAAGTGGGAATTTGTCGGTGTCTTAGTCCACTGCCCTGATACAGCCGTAACACGAGACCACATCCGCATCCAAGTGATTAAACATCTATCAGGGTACTGTTGGTGTCATAGCTTTACCATCTTTAACAGCATCAGGAGTGAGGGCCAGTTCATATCACAATGGCAAGAAAGTATATTTGTCCCAGTACTTAAACCATGTAAGCACCTTCTAGAGATGGGCCATTATAGCCCAATTAGTATCACCAATGCTCTCTGTAATTTTCATGAATGCAGGGTGAGCCAGCAGTTGTGTTGGCTCTTTGGGTCTCGGGATTTTCTTGCTTCGTCCCAGAGTGGAAGCAAATTTTGTGTAGAGGTTTATGAATTCTTATGCCAGATAGGTACCACTGCAGCAAAGTGGGGGAGATCTAGCAATGAAGTGGATCAAAAATCCAAGCAAAGAACAGTAGAGTACCAACAGCCCATGTGCCACCAAAGGATATAAGACTGGACCATGTCTGTCACTTGGAAGTAAGGCAGAGATGCAAATTTCCTGAATATAATGAATCTATGTGGGTTTATTGTGAAAAGTATGTAGTCCCATTGTGCAGTAACAAAAATGAAGTGCTTTAACACTAGAACCGCTGATACTTGGACGTACCTTGAACCACAGCTGGGTCACTAATGACCCACGATTTTTTCCTTTATTTCCCCTATGTCAATGGGTTATTGTTACTGCTAATCAATCTATTGTTAGAAGCACTATGATATTTAGAATGGAATTAACAAAAATAAACCATGTTTACACAAATTATAACTTAATATTTTAAAACTTACATGTATATGCTGAGTGTTTTTACTGGCTACCGTTACATAATGAACACAAATAATAGTCTTTTGATGTACATTTGTTGCACACAGTTTTCTTGCAGATGTGACACTTTACAAATGATTTGTTTCCTTCACAGTTAGACTTTACAAGACAACATTCACTTTTTTTGTCTGTCAGGAATATCTTCAGGTCTGACAGGGACGCTAGTCTTTCTAGTCGCTGCATACTTCTCAGCAAGCTCCTCCACCAGCTGCAGGATGAAATCCCTGCGTTTCAATTTTTTATCATTTAGAGAATTGAACAATACCCACGCATTTATCCCAGCCAAATCCAGCAAGTTGTAAAATGTGTGAACAGGCCGACGTCTCGATGGTGCTTTGACAGACTATTTGCGAGCCATTTGGTTGACCATGTCCACTCCATATTTAGAGCAGTTATAAAACGTAACAGTATCTGGCTTCTTTTTATACCATCCTCAATCGTCACATAAGGATGCATAGTGCTCAGAATCAAGACATTCTTGTTGCTCTTACAATGATAAACAGTCAAGTGTGGTATCACCTTTTTTCAACAATACTGTGCTTTATAACTGTTCTCTTGCCTTCTTGATACAGACTGGCATTTCCGTGCGAGATCAATTTATTGTGCCCACAAGACTCGTAGAATTAGCTTTCAGTGTGTCAGAGAGTGCTAAGGAGGTGAAAAAATTGTCACATGTGACATTTATTCCTTTTTTGAGGTAAGGTTGCATAAATTTTTTTTACAACAAAGCCACCAAGACGCTCATCACTCCACCTAGTATCATCCTTTCCTATATAAGGGATAGCATTCACAATATATTTTAAGTCTTTATCTACCGCCATCCAGTACTTTTGCCCGTATTTGTCCGGATTTGAGGCCATAAACTGCGTGAATCTGCAACGGCACTTTGAAGGAAAAAGCTGTTCGTTGATTGTTATATATGGACCCGGTATGTAGCTAGACTGCGCATTCGCAATGACCTCACTCCAGATTTCTGATACCAAAGCAAACTTGTCTTCTCTTAGTCGTTGTGATCTTGTGGATCTATTGTCAAATCTGAGATAACGCATTGTATCTCTGAATCCGTCACGAGCCGTTGTTGATTTCACAAAATTATTTCCCCACTTCACTGACCACTTGTGTCCAGTTCTAAGCTCTTAGCTCCAATAGCACCATGGACGTACAATATAGCTATAAAGGCTTCCAGTTCTTTAATTTTTATAGTCCATTCATCTGATCTCAGTACACGAGGTGCTTCAGTTTCTGTACATTTTAGAATATGTTTCAAAACTTTGTCCATTATCATTAGATGCTGTGCACTCTAACAGGTCTCACTCACATTTTGTTTTGCATGTGGATATGGTCCTGTCCTATCTTTGAAAACTTTCTGTTGTGAATATCTTCCAGCTGAACAGTCACCTAATACTCCAACTTTCCAGGTTGTTCCATCAGGTGCTACAATATCTCTACCTGAAGGAAACTGAAGTAGTCCAGAACCCTGGGCAGTTTGTTGTCCACACTGACCTTCAGGACATCCACTTCCTTGAGTTGACTTAGTCTCTGTGGCAGCTGTTCCTGTAATAGTAGTTATACATATTAGAACATGATTTAATATTGAATATATTGTGTAATATTAGAACAAAAAAACACCTTCATAAATGTAACATATAACTTGTAAAATTTCAACAGGAAACAATGTATAAACATAAGTGTTGCAATTCAAATTACTGTCTATGCAACATATACATAAACAAAAATCATTATAAAACACACACACAAAAAAGCATACCTATCTCATCAGCATACAGTAGAACCTTCTCAGGAGTAAGATCATCTTCTGATGTAGAATCCAGAACTATTGGCGATGGAAATTCTTCCTCAGATGGAGACTCCAGTGGTTCACCCTCAGATTCATTATCTAAAATCTCATTTAGAGCATTTATAATGTCCGTTATGTGCATAGAAATGTGGCCATGACATATTCGTAAGGTCAGACTTGTTTGAACCTGTCTTTCTCATCCCCTGCTGAAAACTGGAATATCAGCCAGAAGTGAAGTAAAAATGAGTTTCGCGATTATTGGCCGAAAACACTCTAACAATAGGCATGAAACTACATGAAAAATGCGATTGTTATAGCGACTGCACTGGGCGGGTCAGAATTGACCCATCCGCAGTTCTAGGTGAATCTTCATATTTCTCTTTCATGTTATCACCATAAAATGTGAAATGAAGTATAATCACTAATTACATTATTTCATAAAAGTCACAGAAATGTAACACTCTAGGAAATAATACAAAAGAGTGACAAACAAAAAAATTAAGTGGGTCACGAGTGACCCAGCCGTGGTTCTAGTGTTACGGCATTTCATATGCAATAGGACGAAATGGTTAGTACTGAAATAAGCTGAAAAATTTAGGATTAATTCTGTCTTGTATTTAAATAATTTTTCTTCATATAATCTCCTGAGACTTAAGTACTTTCTTTTATTTTTCCTCTCTTCTAATATCAGTTAAGAAGTGTGTGTGTGCATAAATATTTTTGTTTGCTTAAATATTCCTCAAACTACTCTGAAGTGCGTTTCAGAGGGTATTTTGGAAGGCACCATGTGTTAGGATTTCTCCTCATTGCAATTGCATATTGACTGAGTGAATAACGGATGATTAACTGCCTTTATGTATACAGTAAATATCCTAATTTGGTCTTCAGGGTTTCTAAGGGAGCTAAATGCATGAGGCTGAAGAATATTTCTAGATTCTTCACTAATACTGGTTCTTGTATTCTCATAAGGTGACTTTCGTGGGATAATTTGTATCTGTTTTCTCAGGATTATTGCTCCCATCAGTCAAGCAAACCTGTAACCATCCATGACATCCTTCTTCGTATACATTCAGTCAGTTGAACAAATGGTCTGATCCCTCACACTTTTAGCAATTATCTAAATTTGGCCACACAGATGAATTGGAGTCATCCACCTGTTATGGACCTCGTAAAACTGTTCCATTTTGAATTCCTGAAAATTATTATTGTCTTAGTTTACTGTACAATTATTTTGAATCATTGATAATATAGTAAAAGTATGACTTTTTTTCATTTTGTGAAATCCAGAGTTTTACCTTTCTATGCATCAAATCAAGTTACCAATCTTTGCCCCACTTTGAATTTTTTTCATATCTGATTGTTTCTTCTGCAAATTTTTCCTGACAATAATTCATTATTGGTAAGTATCATTTGTGAAAAGTCTGAGGTTGCTATTAGTACTGTTGGTCAGCACATTAACATAAAATAAGAATGAGTAGAGTTCCAGCACTGTCCTCTGGTCCAAGTCAGAAGCTATTCTTACTTGGGTTGATGAGTCTCCATCCAAAATTTCATACTTCATTTATCTAGTGCGTCACTTTATCAAATGATTGAATGCTCATACAGTTTTTTTCTTTTTTTAAACTCATGGTCCTGAGTTCAGCAGACATTATTGTGGAAGCGCCTCCCTTCCAACAGGCAGGTAATAAATTTCTTGGTTTCCCTTGTAGTGCTTGACCCAAGTTTGCTTGAACCAACAGTGCTGACCTATGGAATGCAGTGACACACACTTCCTATTTCCACATCTGTCAAAGGGTGTTAACTATCTCTCCCAACCAGTGTGAATGGTGTTGACAAAATGGAAATGGGGCGAGAAGATAGAGGCAAGTGAAAGAAGAGACTTTGTATACTGTCCAAACACTGTCTTTAGTTGCTCCAGCACTAGTAAAGGATGTAGTTTTTGCACATCTGCCTATTGTTTGACACTTTATTTCCATGGTAAAACGTCTTCTCCCATAACCCTACCAAATAGTATAGTGAGAGGAGCCCTCCTCTATTCTTATTACAGTGGTTTGCAGAGTATATATGTAGACATATTGCAGTCTTTGTGATACTGATTTACACTCAAATTTTGTTGATTTAAATTTATTTAAGTGCTGAACTTTATTTTCTTTCAGGAAAGAAAATCTGATGGTGATAGCGATTCATCAGTCTCTCGTAGAAAGCGAAGACGAAGTGATAATGCAGGTAAGCTGTTTACATGCTACTGCAATGTCTCTGTTATGAGAATTTTGTGAAATGTGATCTTCCATACTCAGCAAATGGGAGGTGATTCTCCATTACATAAGTGGCACTTGTCACCCACTTGATAATTCATATTCCTATCCCAGGAAAAAGCAAACAAAAATGTTGTTCATGGTTCATGTTGGGAATTTCTCTTAGAGCTGTCTGCATTCCTGAAATCAGAGGTCATTAGAAGTGAAAATAAATATCTGTATTTTCTAGAATGTAAAAATTCTCTTTCATGTTTGGCATTTATTCATTACTTCATTCACCTCAAGCCACCTGTGTTAGACTATATATTTGCTGGTGGTTACTTGACACCATGCTGTTTGTGGATCTGCCCATCTAATAACATTATCTACACTCCACTTCTACACTCTGCAAACAACTATACAGTTCATGACAGGGGGTACACCTCACTGCCCGTTATTAGGGTTTCTTCCCCTGTTCCATTCGTGTATGGGGTGCAAGAAGAATGATTGTTTTAATGGCTCCACGCAAGCTGTAATTAATCTAACCACCTCCTCAGAATTCCTGTGGAATTGGTATATACGGGGTTGTAATATGTTCTGAGTGGCATAATTTGAATCCAGTTCCTAATACTTAGTAAGCAGGCTTTCTTGGAATAATTCATGTCCACCTTAAAGAGTGTGCTAGCTCATTTTATTAGCAGTTCTGTGACACTCTCCCATGGATCAAACCAACCTGTGACCATTAGTGCCACCCTTCTCTGTACGTGTTTAGTATCACCTGTTGGGTCCTATTTGATATGGGTCCCATACACTTCAGCAGTATTTTAGGATGGGTGATTTACAAGCAATCTTCTTTGTAGACTGACTGGATTTCCCTAGTATACTACCAATAAATTGAAGTCTGCTGCGAGCTTTACCCATGACAGAACTTCAACATATTTTTATGATAATATTGTATTACTAAGTTTTTCATTTCGTGAAGTGCACAGTTTTTAATTTCTCAACATTTAAAACAAGGTGCCATTCTTTGCACCAGTTTTAAATCTCATCAGGCTGTAACTAAACATTGATGTCACTTGTGTCACACTGTACTTCTTTACTCTGAGGTGACGAAAGTTGTGGGGTAGCGATAAGCACATATAAAAATGGCATTAGTATTGCATATGCAAGGCATAAAAGGCCAGTACATTGGTGGAGCTGTCATTTGTGCGAAGGTCATTCATGTGAAATGGTATCAAGCATGATTCTGGCAACATGATGGGAATTAAGACTTTGAACACGGGAGGGTAGTTAGAATTAGATGTATGGAGCACCCATTTCTGAAATTGTTAAGGAATTAAATAGCCAGCAAACTCGCACCAGGGGAGAACAGCATTCTTTTATTTGTTTTTTGTGAAGATGTGAAACCTATTGAAATTCATCAATGAATGAAGGTCCAGTAAGGGGCTGCATGTTTGTCACAGCAGCAAGTCTTTGAATGTAGTAGGAAGTTCACAAATGGTGTGACTTCAGTGGAAGATGCTCCTCGTCTAGGTCAGGCAGGTACAACGATTTGTGACTCCGCCGAACATTGCAGCAGTTGAAGCCATAGTGAAGTGACACTAAATGACAATGCAGCATGTTTACAGATTAATGGGTCAGCACACCACATTATGCATGATGTTCTCCAGTTTCACAAAGTGTCTGCAAGATGGGTCCCACGGCAGCTGACTCCTGAAATGAGGGAATGACATGTTGATACTTGTGAAGATCTTCTTGAGCCCTTTGAACAAGAAGGTGATGGCTTCCTTGCAAGAATCATTACTGGGGACAAAACCTGGGTTCACTTCCACCAATGGGAAACGAAGAAAGCCAGCAAGGAATGGTGCCATTCCTCATCACCAAGTGATTTCCATATGTTCGGACCACTCAAAGGCGCAATGGGAGGAAAGAAGTTCTGTTCTGATGAAGTGGTGCACCACGCAGCACATGAATGGGTTGCGTGGACTACCAAAGAATTTTTTTCTAAATGAATTTATACACTTTGTAAGTGCTGGAGGACTTGCGATGAACGTGGGTGAGATTATATTGAAAAGTGATACAGCTTTGTACCATTTCTGCACAGTAAAAAATATTAAAAAAATATATAAGGTTTTCATTTGACTCACCCTCATACTTATTTTACTCATCTTTTCAGTGGTAAGCAGACAGTGATTCTTTCCAGATGAAAGGCAAGGCCTTTCATAAAAATCAGTCATATTGTATACCAGCTGTGCTGTAATTTCCATGTCATGTTTAACCTGAACTTGATCACCAAACAGCTGTTCAGAGACCATCTCAAATTGCCGCAAAGAGCAAAATTGACTACGCAGTTGCAGAATATGCTGCCAAGAAAGTGATACTCAGCTATTACCTCACTTCATAATCCATGGCATCTGAGTTCCCAAGCATTCTCGCCTCATCACTGCCCTCAGCTACTATATCAGATTCCCTGACATAAGTAGAGGGTTTTGCCTTGTCATTGCTTTCAGTCTCAGAATCCTCCATGTGTCAGTCTTCACTAGCTCCTGTCCCAGTCACATGTTCACCTCTGCCCCTGTCCTGTGCCTTGTCTTTCTCTCTCTTCACTTTCAATTCCTTTCCAACACAATACTTTTCTGTCCCGCACTTACTCCCATCACACTAAATTGCACATTACATGCAACATCTTCTTCTCTGCCAATGGCTGGGCCATGTACAGGCTGTTACATTTGAATTCAGACTGCAGGAAGCATTGTTCTTTCTGTGGGAGTTCATTTTTATGTTGCCTAATGTGGACATGCATTAATATCTCCCACAAATGCACAACTGTGATAAGAAAGGACTTCCAGTCTCTTTAAGAGTCACAGTTGCTATAATTAAAAAATTGCCTGATTCTAAGACTCATCTTGGAATCCATTCAAAGTAAAATTCTCAAACACAGTTCAAAATGAAGGTAATGCCATATAGTTTTTTGTGGTAGTTTTGTGCTATTTTAAGGACTTACATATATCATAATTTTCATCATGATTAACATTTGTTCCAAAAACACAATTTTAAATGGAATAAAAAGTGTTTTATATAATTCAGCATTGATTTAAAAACAATGTTAGTAAACTTTCTATGGTACCTTCAATGAAGGGTTATAGAGAAAATAAAAAGGAATTGAAATAGTGGCAAATGCTGTTGAGTGCACTATAGTGTATTACACAACCTCCATGAATCATGATGACACCATCATTGATAGACTGCTGTTCGTTTCACTGTGGGAGGATGCTGAGAAGTGGCACCTGAAGAAACGACCTTCTTTTTGTTCCCATGATCAATAACCAGATGGCATGAGAAGGAAAGAGGCTTTCCTTCTCATTCTGTCTGGTAAGCCTCCCATGACCTGGGGTTCAGGCTGACTTTTCTGAACTCTGCGTCTTTTCCTAAATCTCTCTCTAGTCCTTATCCTTCACAACACATCCTTCCCCTTGAACACTTCTGCCAGGAGGAGGAGCCACTGGATCCAAAAACTAGCAAAAATAATACCTTTATTGAAACTTCCTGGCAGATTAAAACTGTGCGCTGGATCAAGACTCGAACTCAGGACCTTTGCCTTTCACTGAAAAGTGTTCTACCATCTGAGCTATGCAAGCATGACTGACACCCCGTTCTCACAGCTTTACTTCTGCCAGTATCACGTCTCCAGTAAAGCTGTGAGGATGGGCTGGATTCCTGCCCTCCTCCCTCCCCTTTCCCCTACATGTTGCCTGGTTCTTTGTGCCATTTTGTTTCACCTTTCCATGTGTCTTCTTCCACTGGTGTTGTCACAGTCATACTGTGGTGTGGGGACTGGGATGGGTGGGCATCATCATGTCTAGCACCTTAGAGATTCCACCTGCTGTCACCTTCTACAACATCCCTCATGTTCTTCAATTTCCCTACCATCTCAGCATTTGTTTCATCTCTTTCTTTGCGTGTTTTCCTTTAGCATTTATTGCCCTGTGTCATTAGTGTTTTTTTTTTTTGTAACCCAAACAGACCTTCCCTGAGGTTGGATTCTAACAGCTTTTCCATTCTTCTGCTAAGAATTAGTGTTAGTATTTTGCAGCCATGAAATACTCTCACCTGTCAGTACCTGCTTTCTTTGAAAATGGAATCATTACACTCTTCTTGTAGTCTCAGGGTATTTCACCTGTCTTGTACACGTTGCTCATCAGATGGAATAGTTCTATTTTGTCAAGGCTGCTCTCCCAAGGCTATCAGTAATTCTGATTGGATGTTGTGTACTCCAGGGACCTTGGTTTGACCCGGGTCCTTCATTGCTCTGTCAAATTCCTCCTGCTGTATCATATCTCCCATCCCATCTTCTGTCTTCTGTTTTCATAAAGTTGCTTACAGCTTCACCTCCTATGTATAGACCCTCTATTATACTCCTTGCAGTATTACCTTCTTTATTTAGTAGTTTCTGTCTATCTCAGTTCTTGATATTCATACAGCTGCTAATGTTACCTCCAAAGACCTCTTAAATTTTCCTGTTGGCAGTGCTGATCTCTCACCTTGTGACATATGCTTCTAAGTCCTTAAATTTGAACTCTAGCCTTTCCTGCTTAGCAATTTTATACTGCCTGTCACTCCTTTGTAGATGTTTGTGTTCACTTTTATATGCTTCATTTGCTGCATTTTTATATTTCCTTTCTTTTATCAATTAAATTCTGTTCTCTTCTGTTGTCAAAAGATTTCTACTAAGCCTTGTCTTGTTACATAACTGATCTTCTGCTGCCTTCACCATTTCATAACCCATATTCATTTGGTCTGCTGCTGCAGGGATGGGCAATAACTTTGGCTTGGAGCCATTCTTATGTAGGCAGAGGTTAGCAGAGGGTCACACCTATTAAAATGATGGCATGCAGTAGTCCACTTTGCAGTTCAGGAAAGCTATAAATTGTTGCAAAAAATTCTGTCTTGGGAGGCCAGACAAAAACCACTGTTCTGTGTTCCTTTCCTCTGTCCTAGTGTGATTAAATTGCCTAATGCTCCGTCCATAACTTACAATGACCTCTGGCTCTTTCAGCTTATTCACATACCATCTCCATAATTTCCTACCTTTTTGCCATTTCTTCAGTTACAATCTGCGGTATATAATCAGTATATTCTGGTCAATCTGCATGTGCACCTTGATATATCTTAAAATCTGGACCCATAATTCAGTCTCTCTCTCAAAATTATATAATCAATCTGAAACCTGCTGGTGTCTGCAACTCTTCAGTGTCTGTAACCTTCTTTCATGATTCTTAAACCAAGTTTTAGTGATGATTAAATTGTGGTCTGTGCAGCAATGTACCAGGCAGCTTCCTCTTTCATTTCTTTCCCTAGTTCACATTTTCCTTCTATTTTTCCTCCTCTTTCTTTTCCTACTATTGTATTCCCATCCACCATCACAATTAAATTTCTGTATCACTTAACTGTCCAAATAAGTTCTTTTGTTTCACCACACATTTCTTCAATTGCTCCATCTGCAGAGCTAGTGGGATTGTAAGCTTCGGATACAGCAATGGGTTTTGGCTTCATGTATCTTGTCTACAATAATCTGTTAACAATGTTGTTCACAGTGGCTTGCTTGAATTGTTGTTTGTTGTTTTCTTATTCATTATTACATCTACTCCTACATTACTTTATTTGATTTATATTTCCAGCCCTGTATTCATCTGGCCAGAAGTCCTGTTCCTCTCGCCACTGAACTTCAATAATTCCCATTATATTCTAACTTTAAGCTATACATTTACTTTCTTAAATTTTCAGGCATCCCTCCCAGCTTAAGGACACAATTTACCATCCTCCAACATGTAGAGTATCAGTTGTGTTTCTCCTGACATTTTACAGAGCAGTCCCTACTTAGAAATCCACATGGGGGATCATTTACATGTGTGGGATGTTTTACTCAAGAAGATGCCATCGTTTAACTGTAGAGTAAAGTTGCATGGCCTAAGGACAAATTACGGCTGTAGTTTTCCCCTTGCATGAAGCTGTTCACTGTACCAGCACTGCAAGGCCATGTAAGTTGGTGTCACAAGGCCAGAGCAGTCACTTGCCCAGACTGTTGCACCTTCAAATATCAAAAAGGGTGCTGCACTCCCCTTCACCAACCACACTTTTGTCTAATCTCTGAGCAAATACTCCTTCGTGGTTGCATCTATGGTACGGCTGTCTGACACCACTGAGGCATGCAAAATCCCAAAGAAAATGTACTGGGCGACTCTTAGAATGGATCATGTTTGTCCCACACACACACACACACACACACACACACACACACACACACACACACACACACACACACACACACACACAAACACACAAACACACAAACACACACTTATGTTCATTCAGGTGGACACAAGAAAGTCTTTTCATTTTGCCTGTCTGCAGCTCAACAAGTCATCTTTATGGTGGATAGCAATCCATCTTCTTCAGAATGTTGTTAATATTCCAACTTGGGTTTTCTGCTGTTCAATTGGTGCTATTTTATTCCATGATGAGACATACTTGGTTTGTCTTTTATTTGTCATATATTTGTGCCTAAATTTTGACAGTATCTCAAAACTGATCAGTTTTTTTCCCTGACGATCAGGAGCCCAACAACCAGCCAGAGAGGAGACTGGTGGTGAGAGAGGAGAGGAAGAAGAAAGAGAAGAATTAGGAGAAAAAGAAGCAGTAATGGTGAGTTTTGTCAGTAGCATATGGTTACCCCCACAATCCTTCCTGTTTTCCTTTCAGGGCACTCAGTTTTCATGTGCATGGAGCTCCAAGCGATGACAATAGACCTTCCTTTTGTGTGCTGATATCCATTTCTCTAACTATTTTTTTCATCTGAGACTAAATATCCCCCTGCAGAAGTGCATTATTTCTGGTAAGTCACAATTTGTGTCATCAATTAATTTCCTTTCTACATACACCACCCACCTTCTGAACTAATAGTGGTGTTCAATATGTGTTTTTGTACACTGGTAACTACAAACTACAGTCCCCGCCAAATGTATGCAGCACATTTACTGTGGAGCCAACGGAACCAATGACAATTAGAAGTTGCTGTCTTGGTGTGGCTCATTGTGCTACCTCCAAGTTATTAGCCAGCACTACCCCATTGTGACGTTTGCCTGCTTTATTTCTTCTTTGATAGTTCTTGGAGTCAAAGTATTGCGTTGTTATACTGGCTGAGAAATTGGGGATGGAAGTTCAACACTGAGTACTGTAAATGATGTAGCCTACAGTTGCACAGTTGCGTTTCACACTGCACTGTTCACAACCCCCTAATATTACACAGTTAATATGTCCAGTTTGCTATTGGTTAACTTTTGATAAGCTTCATTAATAGTTTGCAGGCAGACATCAGCATACTGCTGCAATAGTTCACCACTGAACATCTATGAGCAGTAAAAACCCAACCACACAGTTCATGCAGAATAATATGGTATGTGTGACACTACTGAACAGACACTGTCATTATTTTAACACATGCCTATTTGTGTTGCACTAATTTCATGGTTAAGATGAAGCATTGTTGTTGATCTAACCAACATAAGTGTATCGTTTAAAAATCGGCCATGGTCTGATTGTCTCGGGACTAAAAATCAGGTCTTTATATATCCACACAATAATAGATACTATAAGTATACTTAGTTTGATGTTTGTTACAGAAATGACAATTAAAACCTAACTCATTCAATTAACTGAATGTGTTCAAAAATTCCACCTTTTTTAACAATTTCTTCTACCAGAAAGGTCAGGCCAAATTATTTTTTAAATAATGAAATTAACAGAAATAATTATCGAAACAATACTTTTGGCAAACCTGGTAATTGCTTGGGAATCAATTAAGGGCTGGCTTTGCTAATATGTTATCGAATGATGACTGAGACACATCAGTATACCAGGAATGAGTTCACTGACCAACTTACTGAGGAATTGGGTAAGAGTGAATTAATAGATGTCAGAATAGTTGGTACTGACTTAAGAAACAAGGAAGCTTGTAATGCTGAAGGCTTGGGATAGGGATTGCTAAACTTCTACTGCCCTTAATAGTTTGAGAATGGATGCAAAAACCACTACTAACCTTTGTGGAAAATATGTTATCACTTTATGCAGATTGGAATGTCCACACTGGGTTCGCTCTTGATTTTATCTTACAGTGAGAGAACACTCCTCACACTGGCTCATACATTCACAAGTTATTCTATTGTGTCTGACCCAAGGAGACACCACAATAGGTCCTTGTGGGTTCTCTGTCTGGAACTTCCCTACACAGCAGACACTCACAAACAGTATCCCAGTTTCATAAAAAATTAACTTTTGTTTAAGGAAAAATAAATCAAGAGAGCATGTTAAATATCAGGATATTTGTACCTACATGATATTAGTCAATTAATGAATTACAGTAATTTTATTGTGCATGTTGTTACCTGAAGCAAATCTGAACAAGTCTCATGTAGGGATTTTGTACTGTTTGATGTTCAGTGGTAGATTTGACCACTGTTTTCTTCCAAGATCTCAATTCCAGCTGTCCTCAGGCAGAGTGTCAGTCAACCTGTTGCCCACTCTCTATGGATCATGATTTCTCAGTCAGCATGTGAGCCCCATAGCCTTTGATTTGGGCACCACCTGAAACAGTATCCTCAACAAGAGAGTTCTTCAAATAATCATTATTTCTTCTGTTGTAAGAAGGAAGTAACCCTGGCAAAGTTTTCCAGTTTTGTGGTAATTCTTCTTGTCTATTCTTCATTAATATAGAATGCCAAAGGAAAATGTTGCACCTCAGAAGAATGTTGTTATTGCCAAGTTACTACTGTTTGTAATATTCCACAGATGCTGCCAATGCTCAGTTGTTTTAAATTGCATTTTCACTGTATTTACTTGTACTTCCATCAATGAAATCTGTGTATACACACTCAGCAATACTTCCATGAATGGCACTATCTACTAAAAGAAGTCCTTTGGTCAATATTTATCACATTAGAAACTTTTATCTCAGATGGACATTATCTTTTACACTTGAAAATACTGGAAAATTACTTTTTAACAAATTAACCATGTACTGGTAACTAAGTTTTCACTCAACTACAGTTATCATTGTCCAGTCCCCAAAACTGTTTCAGCTTAACTTCAGTTATTCTTTCATATTAAATGTTTTTTGAACACGAAAATTCTGATACTAATACTGCTGATTTTGAGGTGACAGGTAATGTACAGTAAGAGAGAAAAAATGCAACAGTAATGGCAGGTTGCCCAGTTATGTTCAGAGATTTCTTTTAAATCACTGATTTTGTTTGTTGTGACCCATGAAGCAGTGTGTAAAACAGTCAAGAAGGCCAGTGGAGAAATGGCAGGTAAGCAGCTGTTAGTATATCACTTGGCAATGAATTGACATTGCTTATTTCCCTTATGATGGTTGTAGAGGTATTACAGGCAAAGTTTAAACAGATTGCTAGGTGTGCTCTGGAGAAATAGGTGCCTATAAAGTGAATTAAGGTTGGGAAAGACCTACTGGGCTTTAATACCGAAATCAGGAAAATACTGAAGCAAAGATTAGTCGAAAGATTCATGCGTCTATGAAAAGATGTGTGTGAAGCGTGCAACTACTACCACAGTCACATTGTAGCAAAAAAGATGTCAGGGGATCTGAGAATATACTGGTTCTATGTAAAATCAGTGTCTAGGGTTAAAGCTTCTTTGCAGTCATTCATTGACTAGTTCGGTGTGGCAGTTTAAGATAGCAAAATAAAAGCTGAAATCTTGAATTTTGTGTTGAAGAAAGCATTCATGCGGGAGAAATTGTACAAACACACCATTGCTTGATCATCACACAATGTCCCATATGGATAACATAGTGGTAAGCATCCCAAGTGTAGAGAAACAACTGAAAGGGTTGAAAACAGAGAAGTCATCAGGTCGAGGTTGAATCCCAATTTGGTTTTACAAAGAGTATATTATGGAATTGGCACTTTGCTTAGCTTAGCTTAGCTTTGATTTGTCATGAATTTTTCGCTTAGTTCAAAGTCCCAAGTGACTGGCAAACAGCACAGGTGACTCTTGTATATATACAGGGTGAAAGAATGGATCCACGAAATCACAGACCAATATCCTTATCAGTTTGATGCAGAATTCATGAACACATTCTCAATTCAAATATCATGAACTTTCTTGAGACTGAGAAGCTTATGTCCACAAATCAGCATGATATTTAGAAAGCATTGCTCCTTTTAAATGTCACAGTATATTGTGTGAGAAAAGGGAACATGAACTATGGATGATGAAGGCCAGCAAACAGTTGACAAATTAATATTGTTCTTCTTAAAAATTTATGCTTTTAATTTCAACTCTCATTATTTACAGATGTAGCTCATGGAAGATACTTAATATAACAATGAACACAATTCATTTGTAAGGTTTGACACAAAAATGCTTTGTGTGTTAACAGTGGAAACATTTTGACTCTGTAATTCAGTGTTGTAACATTATGACTGATCTTGATATCCACTCAAAATTCACATTGTGGCACTGCACTACTGACAGTGCCAGTATCATCAAACTCGTTTTATCTTCAAAGAATTGATATCATCTTCAATGATACTAAGCTCAAGTACCACTGATCCAGTCATAAGTGTTTCCTCCCTCACTGCACAAATTTATCTCTGATGATGCTAGAAAGTCAAAGTGTGTAACATCACAACTGTTGGATGATGTGGTTGTTTGTTGTTGTGGTCTTCAGTCATGAGACTGGTTTGATGCAGCTCTCCATGCTACTCTGTCCTGTGCAAGCTGCTTCATCTCCCAGTACATACTCCAGCAGTCTACATCCTTCTGAATCTGCTTAGTGTATTCATCTCTTGGTCTCCCTCTACGATTTTTACCCTCCATGCTGCCCTCCAATACTAAATTTGTGATGCCTTGATGCCTCAGAACATGTCCTACCAACCGATCCCTTCTTCTAGTAAAGTTGTGCCACAAGCTCCTCTTCTCCCCAATTCTATTCAATACCTCCTCATTAGTTATGTGATCTATCCATCTAATCTTCAGCATTCTTCTGTAGCACCACATTTCGAAAGCTTCTATTCTCTTCTTGTCCAAACTATTTACCGTCCATGTTTCACTTCCATACATGGCTACACTCCACATAAATACTTTCACAAACGACTTGCTGACACTTAAATCTATACTCGATGTTAACAAATTTCTCTTCTTCAGAAACGCTTTCCTTGCCATTGTCAGTCTACATTTTATATCCTCTCTAGTTCGACCATCATCAGTTATTTTGCTCCCCAAATAGCAAAACTCCTTTACTACTTTAAGTGTCTCATTTCCTAATCTAATTCCCTCAGCATCACCCGATTTAATTCGACTACATTCCATTATCCTCGATTTGCTTTTGTTGATGTTCATGTTATACCCTCCTTTCATGACACTGTCCATTCCGTTCAACTGCTCTTCCAAGTCTTTTGCTGTCTCTGACAGAATTACAATGTCATCATCGAACCTCATAGTTTTTATTTCTTCTCCACAGATTTTAATACCTACTTTTTCTTTTTTTTACTGCTTGATCAATACATAGATTTAATAACATTGGGGAGAGGCTACAACCCTGTCTCACTCCCTTCCCAACCACTGCTTCCAGTACGTGCATCTCAACTCTCATAACTGCCATGTGGTTTCTGTACAAATTGTAAATAGCCTTTTGCTCCCTGTACTTTACCCGTGCCACCTTTAGAATCTAATAACACATATCTAATAACAATATTGTTACCAATAGAGAGGGGCTAAGTAATATTTTTAATGATTACTTCATACACATTGCAGAATCTGACTTCTGTACTACAGATAATGTAAAAGTTGGAAATCACACTGAGGTGAGGCCCACAAGAAAGAGACCATGGCACGTACATCCCGAAGGTAGGCCGAGCTCGCTCAACTTGGCACACAAACTGCATTTATATACCTATTAACTAGTAACTAGACGTGTATGTACAAACAAGAATTGCATCTTCTACTGGAAGTAACTACTATGAAGTCTTACTGTTACTAGTCCTACAATGATTGTAAGTCCACAAGGTTACTGATAATTTGTTATGGCTGTAATGTGATATAATAAAATTAAAATCATGCCTAAATTATTATCTGTTGCATAAGGCTCTACATCTTGCATGAAATGAGGACTGTTAATCAGATGAGACTAAATGCTATAAATGCTGTTTATGATGAGAATTGATCTTCAATTTCACTGTATGACGAGTAATAAGTGAGACCTCATAATAGCAGATTCCAGTAGAAGATGCAATTCTCGTTAGTACACATACACCCAGTTGAGAGCTAACAGGTCTAAAAATACAGTTTGTCTGCTGAGTTAAGTGAGTGAGGGCACTCAGGCCTACATTAGTGATTTCTGTGCCGCGGCCTGTCTTTCTCATGGGCCTCGACTGAGGTCAACTCAAACTTAGTTCTCTTTGCTGATGATACAAGTATAGTAATCACACTTGACAAAGAAGAATTGACTGATGAAATTGTCAATAATGTCTTTCAGAAAATTACTAAGTGTTTCCTTGTAAACGGATTCTCACAGAATTTTGATAAGACACAGTACATACAGTTCCGTACAGTAAATGGTATGATGCCATTAATAAATATAGACCTTAATCAGAAGCATATAGCTAAGGTAGACTATTCAAAATTTTTAGGTGTGTCCATTTATGAGAGATTAAATTGGAAGAAACACATTGATGATCTGCTGAAACGTTTGAGTTCAGCTACTTGTGCAATAAGGGTCATTTCAAATTTTGGTGATAAACATCTTAGTAAATTAGCTTACTGCTGCTATTTTCACTTATTGCTTGCATATGGCATCATATTTTGGGGTCATTCATCACTGAGGAATAAGGTATTTATTGCACAAAAGCATGTAATCAGAATAATAGCTGGAGTCCACCCAAGATCATCCTGCAGACGTTATTTAAGGATCTAGGGATATTCACAGTTGCTTCTCAGTATATATACTCTTATGAAATTTGTTATTAACAACCAAACACAATTCAAAAGTAATAGCAGTGTGCATAACTACAATACTAGGAGAAAGGATGAACTTCACTATTCAAGATTAAATCTAACTTTGGCACAGAAAGGGGTGAATTATACTGCCACTAAAGTCTTTGGTCACTTATCAAATAGTATCAAAAGTATGACAGATGACCAACAAGTATTTAAGAAGAAATTAAAAGAATTTCTGAAACACAACTCCTTCTACTTCATAGAGGAATTTTTAGATATAAATTAAAAAAAAAGAAAAAAAAAACAAATAAAAAAATTAAAAAAATATATAAGTTGTTATATTAACTTAATTATTTCATGTATTGGAAAATCATTACGAAATATTGTATTCATGATTCATGGAACTAGTATTAATCTAATCTAAACCTGATCAACTCCCTGAACTTTAATTCAAGCACACTTTGCAGCTCATCAGAGAATGTAAAAACATAAAATCTGCTGGCTGGGATGAAATTTCTCCATTTTTACTTATGCAGTGCCAATATAATCTAGCATATCATTTGATGGCTCTAGTTGTGAGGAGTGGTCTGTGATAGACTAAAATCATCCACCATTAAACCTCCCTACAGAAAAGGTGATAAACAGTTAGTGGAAAATTAGACCACTCACTTCAACTTCTGTTTTTAGCAAGTCAATCAACAAAATCAGTCTGAAATGTGTTAGAGTAGTATAATATGCACAAACTCCTGAGAGATTTTCAGCAGGACTTTGCAAATGGTTGCAGGACCATGACAGCAGCACTAAAATTTATGCTGAAATTTCTTGAGAAAATCATTGAAGGCATGCAAGGAGCTTGGGTTTCCTTAGATCTATCACAGACTTTTGATAGGGTTGATAAAGAGGTACTCTGGTCAAAACTGGCCAGAGATGGCATCAGTGGAAAAATTTTGCACCTAAATACGTCATATTAGAAAACAGAAGACAGTGTACCAAAATCCCACACTATAATGGAGAAACATTAAAAAGCTACACATCAAAGGCCAGGAATATTAAATTCTGTGATCATGAGGGATTGATAATTGATGCCCTCCTTTGTGTAAGATATGCCAGTGAGTTCCCAAATAAATTCAAAACTGGTATCTTCATTACAATGTATGCAGATGACGGTTCAGAATTTATTGGGGAAATTGTGTGTTTAATCTTGTCATGAAGGTAAAAAATTTTATAGATATGGCAAAGTCAGAGTTAGGAAATAAAATTATAAGTCAATTTACAAAAAAGAAGTATAATTTCCTTCAATGTTGGGTACTTGCAAAATTGTACCAATTGTCAAGATATAATGTGTTAGGGAAAATCTGCAGTGAGTGTAAGTTTGTAGGTATATGTGTAGACAGAAAACGGTTATGGACACAAGAAGTTGGCAATGTGTGTTTGTTAGACTAATATCCAGCTTACATGTTTCAAGAAGAATAACTCCATATGTCAACACCCAACAATGAGGGTAGGCCTAATGCATTTCAGTTTAATGCAGCCCTTTCTTCCAAATGCTTCAGTATTATTGGTTGGGGCTTCAATACCTCATTTGGGCAGAGTTTTTAAGCTGCAGAAATGAGCTTTGAGAATGTTAGGTAAGAAAGATGAAAGAACATTTTTCAGGGAATTAATAGATTTTAAAATACTGTCTGTCTGTTCTATGTATGTATTTGAAGCAATAGTACTGGCTGTAGAAGACAAGAAATATACATGTCATAAAACAGAAATTCATGAACAAAACTCTGTACGAGTAGAATATTACCATGTGGCAGACAAAGACTGAAAAAGAATTGCAAATGGTCCATACACTAAAGGAGCAAAATATTTCAATGCCCATCTGTTAACTACTCAAAAATTCTAAATGCATTGAAAATCATAGCTCACTGAGCAATGCTACTAGAGCCTACCATAGAGACTAAAATTTAATATATTATTATGTAAAATAATTTAGTGTATACTTCAGTACCTTTTATAACATAGATAGTATTCTGCTGTGTTTGTTGTACTACCAAATGCAATGCATGTGATCATATGTTTCACACAAATAAATTACAAATTTTCCAGCAATGGAACATCAGCTGTATTAAAATGTACTACATTTTTTCCCAAGCATATCAGTTTTATCTTCAACATCCACTGGTGCATCATCAAAGTTTTCAAAACCGCATCTCTTATCTTGCTACTGTGTCATCACTGAAATTATTTTCTACTGAGACATGATGATGAACTGATATACCTCATCTTACTTCATTTGAGAAAGTCAGAAGGATATTCGATGTCCCTTGCCCAACACTAACTCTGCCATCCATAAATGATACTTTTATCTTTAGTTTCACTTACTGTGACACACAACAGTTCCCACATTATATACATTATGAATCACTTTGTCCCAAGAGGATTTAAACTTCTCCAAAGTTACAGTTTTCATTGTGTTGACATTGTCTGTGGTATGTAATTCTTCACTGTGTCCACATAATATTTGACTTTGTATGAAGATTGAACTTCAGATGTTTCAGTATGGTGAATGATTTTGTGTTTGTTAGTAATTTCTCCAAATTGCACGCAGAAACTCAATACCCTCAGATTTTTCAGCAGCACTACCTGGAGCCCCAACTGCACATCTTTCCTACAATTTTGCAGAGCTTTGGTTTTATCCCACCTGATCTATGGATGTGTTGCTTGTGAGTCAATACCACATCAATACTGAGTTTGTTAGACCCTATCCACTTCAATGGTGTGCAGTTGGCAGCTGGTGCTTTCTGTGAAGAGTCCCACACACAAAATACTGCTGGAAGTTGGAATCCCACTATTAAGGGTCAAGTGCCAGCAACTCTTAGTGAAGAATTCAATCTAAATTTGCCACATGCCTAAACATCTATGTTAGTCAACTCTGTTTCACAACTACCTGTTCATACTCATTCTGAACCCTCCAAAAATGGTTAGACTAGTTTAGATACGATTGGTAACAGTATGTGCGGACCGGGCCCCACTTGTCTGTGTACATAATTCCTTCTCAGCATCTCCTGCGATATGCCTCCAGCCTTATGATTCAAGTGGATCTCTTCTGTGGCCATAAGAAAAATGCAGATCCACCACCCTCAGGTAACTAGTGTTCAGTTCCCCACAACTATCCTAATTTGACGAGCATGTACATGGACAGACTGAAAGTTAATGGCAGGTTTGGTTGTGCTTTTTCATATGCAGAATGTATTTTCTGCCTCACGCATACAGTGTACACACTGGAGAGTTGGTCATGGCCAGGCTCTGCAGTTTATTGAAAAAATCACCACAAAGGACAACTGGTTTGTAGGGACTACGTGAACTGCTTACATAGGACATATCACCCCATGTACATTTCAGAAGTGAACATCCAAGGCTTAGTAGATGACCTACACAGCTACAGAGTACTAACATTCATCTGGAGCCAGGGCAATGTGAGTTTTCTGTGAAATGAACTGACAAATCGGCTAAAGAGGCAACCGCAAGAGGCAAGCTTGAATATGTGTACTGGAGAGAGAGACCTAAGATCTCAGCTGCAACATAACATTTTGAAAGCCTAGGATACGAATGGCAGGCTACAACAACCCTCAGCAAGCTGAGAATAACTGAAGGGACCACTGTGGTAGGGGATATGTCACTCCTGGCCACTCAGAAAGGTGCAATTTTACTGTTGACTGCATAGTGACCTCTACACAGTTTCCCACAGGTTCCTTATTAATAGAGGACACCCCTTGGTGCAGCTGTGCTGATCATCTTATTCCAACTCATATTTCTGTAGAATCTGCCCTGCTAGTTGATGTGAGATGAGCCATCAACTTGTCTACCACACTACCCCAAATACGTGGGATGATGAGATAGTAGCTAAGCCAGCCATACATTTTCTGAAGAAAGGTGGATTTTACAGTACACACTTTACATATGATGTATATTGTAGACACATTTTAAATTTTCGTTATTTAATTATTTCCTTGTTGTGGGTGCCAGTGTACCCCCTAGTTCTCTGGTTGCCTCAGTCCAGTTATGCCCTGCTCACCATAGTGATTTGCCTGGACAAAATGTGAAGAAGCCTTAAAATTGTACAGAGAAACTGCTCTAGCAGCTTCCGTATTACATGCTTGAATGTACCAACAATAGAGAATTCATCCATTGATGGTAGCTCTGTTGAGCTTCACTCTTACACATTAACTTTAAGCCCTCAGTTTTGATGTCATGTTTCCCTTTCTATATTCTGCAAACCACTATGAGGTGCATGGCAGAGGGTACACCCCATTTTACCCATTATTAAGGTATCTTCCTGTTCCATCCATGTATGGAATGTGAGAAGAAAGATTGTGTGAGTGCCTCTGAGCATGTGATAATTATTGTCATCTTATCCTCACAATCCCTGTTTGAACAGTACATAGATGTTAGTAGTATATTCCTAGAGTAACCATTTAAAGCTGGTTCTCGCAACTTTGTTAATAGTCTATCTCAGGGTAGTTTGTCTGTCTTAAAAAGTTTGCCATTTCAGTTCCTTCAGTATCTCTGACACTCCCTCATGAATTAAACAAACCTGTGACCATTTATGCTGCCATTCTCTGTATACTTTCAATATCCCCTGTTAGTCCCATCTGGTATAAGTCACACACACTTGAACAGTATTCTTGAATTGATTGCACGAGTGATTTGTAAGCAGTATGTTTTGTAGAGTGATTGCACATCTCCAGTATTCTACCAATAAACTGAAGTCTACCACCTACTTCACCCTCTGATCATTCCATTTCATACCCCAACAAAGTGTTACATGCAGGTATTTGTATAAGTTGGCTGATTCTAGTTGTGACTCATTGATATTGTCATCCAAGATTACCATGTTTTCTCGTTTTGTAAAGTGCAAAATTGTACATTTGTGAACATTTAGAGCAAGTTGTCAATCTCTGCACCATGTTGAAAACTTGTCAGGATCTGACTGAATGTTTCTGCAGCTTCTCTCAGATAGTGCTTCATTATAGATAACTGCATCTTATGGAAAAAGCCGGGTTTTGCTATTAATGTTGTCTGTGAGGTCATTAATTTACAGCAAGAACAGCCAGGGTCCCAACACACTACCCTGGGGCACACACCAAGTTACTTCTACATCTGATGATGAGTCTCCACCCAAGGTAACATGCCGTGCCATTCCTACCAAAAAGTCCTCAATACAGTCACAAATTTCACTTTGTACCCCATATGATCATACTTTTGACAATAAACATAGGTGAATCAAATGCTTCTTGAAAATCAAGAAACATGGCATCTAAATGATTGACTTGATCCAAAGCTTTCAGTACGGCATGTGAGCAAAGTGTGAGTTGGTTTACACATGATCAGTGTTTTCAAAAACCGAGCTGGTTGGCATCGAGGAGGTCTTTCTGTTCAAGGTACATTATCATGTTTGAGGTCAGAGTATGTTCTAAGAGTCTACATCAAATTAACATCAAGGATGTTGGATGGTAGTTCTGTGGGTCACGTCTACTACCCTTCTCATAGACAGGTGTGACCTGTGCCATTCTCCAATTAGTGGGCATGGTTTTTTGCTCGGGGCCGATATGGTAGTGTAGTGAGAATAGGGGCTAACTCAGCTGCAAATTCAGTATAGAATATGATGGGGATTCTGTGCTGTCACCATCAGACACCACACTTGCTAGGTGGTAGCCTTTAAATCGGCCGCGGTCCGTTAGTATACGTCGGACCCGTGTGTCGCCACTGTCAGTGATTGCAGACCAAGCGCCGCCACACGGCAGGTCTAGAGACTTCTGAGCACTCGACCCAGTTGTACAGACGACTTTGCTAGTGATGCTATACTGACAAACTATGCTCTCATTTGCCGAGACGATAGTTAGCATAGCCTTCAGCTACGTCATTTGCTACGACCTAGCAAGGCGCCTTTACCAGTTTATTTTGAGATTGTAATTAATGTATCAACAAGAGTGATGTTATCCAATTATGGATTGAAGTTAAGTATTCCCGCAACTACATTCTTTTCTTACTAGACTCAACTACTTTACCTTGTTCCAGACCTCACGCCAGTCTGCGTGAGCTTAAACGCGTGCATTTCGGCCTCCTCTAGCAACACGGTGTTGGCTCTTCTGCCAACACATCAGATTCCATCAGGCTTGAAGTACTGTTCATTTAATTCACCTTTTCAATGGTACAAGGACTAAATTGGGGCAATTCTCCTGGGTTTTGAAAATGGAGTTAAGCATTTCAGCTTTTGCTTTGCTACCATGAGTTTCAGATCCCGTCTCATTCTCTAGGGAATGGACCTGAACTTCAGTGCCACTTACAGCCTTTACATATGAGCAGAATTACTTTGGATTTTTTAAATGTCATTTGACAATATGATGCTATGGTGGTCATTGAAGGTAATATGCATTGCTCTCTTGACAGCCAAACATGTTCATTCAGCATATCTCTGTCTATACTCCAGTGTTTTGTTTTACACCTATTCTGCAGCAGTCTGTTTCTTTAGAAGTTTCTTTACAGTGGCTGCATACCATGGAGAGTCCTCCCACTATGAACTGTTCTACTATGTAAATATCTATACAGTGCATGGTCAACTATTATTTTGAACTTGTGCCATAGTTCCTCTAGATGCTCCTGACCTGTGCTGAAAGCTTAAAGTTCCTCCTGAGATATGACACTACTGATGTTTTTTATCTAATTTACTCAACATACCTTTCTGCTCGTTGTAGTTGTCCTTTGTACTTTGGAAATCATTGTTGATACAACCACATCAGTTCACTGACACAACTTTCTTTGTCAACATCCTCAAAGAGATCAGGTCTGTCTGTTGTCAGCAGATGCAATGTATTTCCATCATGAGTAGGGTTCTGAACTATCTGTTCTAGGTAGTTTTCAGAGAAGGCATTTAGTGAAGTTTTGCAGTATGTCTTATCATGCCCACCATTAACGAAATTGTAATTTTTCCAGATAATAATTGGACCATTAAAGTCTCCACCAATGATTACAGTGTGATTAGGGAACTTGCATACAAGTGAATTGAGGTATTCTGTGGAGTTTTCAGTTGCACCAGCAGATAAGTCTGGTGGGTGATAGAAAGATCCAATTATCATTTTATGCCCATCGCTGATACTGAGCGTTGCCCAAACAATCCCACATGCAACTTCAGTGTTTGTCTTGGTGGATTTGATTTTTTTTGTCTGTTGTGACATATACACCTCCTCCTCCTCCTCCTCCTGGGGCTCAACATTTGGTTGTTGGGAACAAACTTGACAGTCCTGAGTTCCTGAGCTGGGGACTGGTGAGTGCCATCAGTCCTCTGCTACTGTAAGTTCTAGGCATGCTTCAGTGACAACCCTGCGTTGCAGCTCTGGAATGTTGTGTGTTTTGGAGAATGGGGGCCTTGGCTTCACCACCTGGACTGCCAGCAAGGTACACACCTGTATAAAAAAAAACCCTTAACCTCATGGTGTGCTATGTGCTGGTGAGGTGAATGACTGTTGAGGAACACAGTATCAAATGGGCAACCTACGGGGCACCTGGTGCCCTGTAGTTGTATAAGGCTTTCTCAGGCATGCAGGGCTCTGCCTGGCTTGATGGTTGTTTCTCTAGCATCTGCTGGGATCCCTATGGAACAGGTGTACCATCAGATAGTACCTACGCCCACTCATCAAAGAGAGCTTGGTTGGCCAGTCCTCCCAAAAAGAAGTCTCAGAATCATAGTAACAGGGATTTAGTGTGCGCTAACACTTTCATTGTTATCAGGAGAACAGGAGGAACCTTGGAGAAGGCCTTCCCTTTCTATATTCTCAAGGCGTGGAAAGGTATTGCTTGGTCCCAAAAAAGAGTCAAATAACTATGTAATGGAACACTTCTAGTTGAAACTGCTAATTCAACCCAGGTATCTAAGCTTCCGGGATCTAAGGCCTTGGATGAATACACACTAGAGGCCTTAACTTCAGTGAGGGTGTTGTTACTAGCTCCAATATGCTATATCTGTCTCGAGGTTAGGGACTCACACCTAGTGATACGTGGCTGGACCACGGGGCCCCAAGCTGAGTCCTGGCATTGCTTCCACTTACTTATGCCAGGCTTCTCACTTTTATCTTTCCTATGTGGCCACCCTCGGCCATCTCTTGTTCTTTTCAGACCCTGATGCTATTAGGTTTCAAGGGCTAGGGGTCTTTCATTTTCCAACCTGTACTTCTCATGCAGCGTCTGACCCAGAGCGGGCAGCTGCAAAAGGCATCTGTATCCCATGTTAGAGGCAGCCTCCAGAACTGCGGAAGGCAACGGAATACCACCGCAGATTATCTTCCCTGCATAATGCAGTTTCCATTTTATGCACAAAAAATGGCTTCCTCTCATGTTAAATCAGTGTCTGGAGGTAAAATAGTCCCCCATTCGGATCTCCGGGAGGGACAACTTGAAAGGATGCAAAAAATCAAAACGAGAATTGGTACCTGGAATTTCAGAACTCTGCTACAAGCAGGAAAACTAGAAAACCTTAAAAGAGAGATGAAAAAGAATCATATGGACCTCGTAGGAGTTGCTGAGGTAAGATGGAATGGACATGGAGAGTTGCAGTCAGATGAATATGTATTCTACTACTCAGGAGGAGAAGTAAAAGGAATTAATGGAGTAGGAATGATTATGACAAAGGAATTGGCTAAATGTGTGGAATATGTAGACTATGCAAATGACCGGGTTATTGGTGTAAGGCTGAAAGGAGCACAAAAAGATTTACTGATTGTCCAGGTGAATATGCCAACTTCAGAACATGATTACCAAATTGTAGAGGAAACGTACAATGTAATAGAGAGAATAATGAACGAAAATAAAAAACGCTGCAAAATAGTATTGGGAGACTGGAACGCCATTGTGGGAGAAGGGAAAGAGGGAAACATAGTAGGCAGTCATGGTTTTGCAAAGAGAAATGACAGAGGTGAATGGTTAATTGACTTCTGCAGGGAAAGGCAGCCGATAGCGACAAACACATGGTTCAAGAACCATAAGAGGAGGCTCTACACTTGGAAATCACCAGGGGATAAATATAGAAGCCAAATCGATTTTATACTGGTAGAAGAAAGATACAGGAATGGAATCAACAAGGTGCACACATTACCAGGTGCAGATATTAATAGTGACCACAACTTACTTATGGCAGAAATAGAAATAAGAATGAAAAAACTGAAAAAGGTGACAATGGTGAAGAAGTGGGATTTAGAGAAGATAAGGTCAAACAAAGAACAAATTACAGAAATGCTGTCTCGGGACTTTCTAAACACATTATGAGACAAAGAAGCACCTGATAATGCCAATGAGTACTGGAATATGCTGAAAGAAGGAATCATTAAAGCAGGGCAGCAATATATAGGATATGTAAAAGGGAAAAGGTAAAAAAAAAACCATGGGTCACACAAGAAATGATTTCCAAGATGGAGGAGAGAAGAAAATTGAAAAACAAGAACACTGAAGATGCAGGAAAGATATACCGGAGGTTAAATAATGAACTGCGAAGAGAAACAGAGCAGGCTAGGAAAAAATGGCTAAAAGAGGAATGTGATGAAATTGAAGAACTAGACAGGAAGGGAAGATATGACTTACTATACAACAGAGTAAAGACTATGACATGGGAAAAAAACAGAGCAGGAAGTGCTACTATGGAAATTTTGAGTCAAGACGAAGAGGTAGTGTACAAAGATCATGACGATGTCCTCCAGAGATGGGAAGAATATATAAAAGAGCTATATGACACAAATAGCAAACCAGAAACTCTGGAACTGGAATCACACAACAGTGTAAGTGATGAAGAGAAAGGACTGACCATCATAATGGAAGAAGTAAAGTCTGCCATTGCTGCAATGAAAAATGGGAAAGCAGTAGGTACAGATACAATACTGGGAGAAATACTAAAATGTTTGAACCACAATGGAATAAGAGAAATATTGAGGTTATGTAATAAAATATGACAGTGGTGAATGGCCTGAGGACTTTTTGACAACAGTAATGATTCCATTACTGAAAAAACAAGGAACCAAGAAATGCAGTGAGCACAGGCCAATCAGCCTCATTTCACATGCAGTCAAAGTGATGTTAAGAATAATTAATAAAAGACATGAAAAAGTAATAGAGGAGAATCTCGGCGAGGAGCAGTTTGGCTTTAGATGGAATACGGGCACCAGAGATGCAATAGGGCTCCTACGAAATTTGGGAGAAAGGTTTATTGAAAAAGGAAGAGACCTATATATGTGTTTCATCGATTTAGAAAAGGCATTTGACAATGTGGTTTGGGACAAGCTGTCGACTATTATGAGGGAAAAGAGAGTGGACTGGAAAACCAGAAGACTTATAAACTCATTGTACCTTAATCAAAAAGTTTCAGTTAAAGTGAGAGGAGAAAGTACTAACTGGATCAGACTAGGGAAAGGAGTAAGACAAGTATGCTGTTTATCACCTACTCTTTTCAACCTGTACTCGGAAAATATGATTGACCAATGCTCATTAGATGACAAAGGAGTAGAAATTGGAGGAAGAAGAGTAGGGTGCTTGAGATTTGCTGATGACATGGTCCTTCTAGACACAGGGGAAAAAGAATTACAGGATTTGGTGGACACCATTGCAACTAACGGAAAAAAATATGGAATGAAAATTAACACAAATAAAACAAAAGTATTGGCAATAGGAGGAAATAAAGAAATAATAATTGTGCTGAATTGAGAAACACTAGAACAGGTGCAAAATTTTAAGTATCTTGGAAGCAGGATAGACACCGACTGGAAGTGCACCACAGAAATTAAAACAAGGATAGCAATGGCAAAACAGGCGTTTTATAAGAAAAGGAGAATCTTCTGCAGCGGTCTGGACAGAGAACTCAGAAAGAGACTCATAAAATGTCTCGTGTGGAGTGTTCTTCTATATGGCGCTGAAACATGGACTATGAGGAAAAAAGACAGAGAAAGGCTGGAGGCTTTTGAGATCTGGACATGGCAGAAGATGGAAAGAATAAGTTGGATGGACAGAGTAGAAAATGAAGAGGTACTGAGAAGAGTGGGAGAGAAAAGACAGTTACTAGATGTAATAAAGAGAAGAAAAAGAAATTGGATTGGGCATATATTAAGAAAGAATGACGGACTGATAAAAACAGTTTTAGAAGGTTATGTAGAAGGGAAAAGGAAGCGAGGGAGGAAGAGATTCCAGATACTGGATGACATGATGGATGGTACAACATACAGCAGCCTTAAGAAGGAAGCATTGGATCGCAGAAAATGGAGAGGCAAAGGACCTGCTAATATAGCAGATAACATGATGATGATGATGATGATGATGATGATGATGATGATGATGAACACTTTCATTGTAATCAGGAGAACAGGAGGAACCCTTGAGAAGGCCTTCCCCTTCAATATTCTCAAGGCATGGAAAGCTATTGCTTGGTCCCAAAAAAGAGTCAAATAACTATGGAATGGAACACTTCTAGTTGAAACTGGTAATTCAACCCAGGTATCTAAGCTTCCGGGATCTAAGGCCTTAGATGAATATCCAGTAGAGGCCTTAACTTTAGTGAGGGTGTTGTTACTAGCTCCAATATGCTATATCTGTCTCGAGGTTTGTCCATTTGTTCCTAACCCAGAGTGATGGTAAAAATGGGAAGAATTTGGCTGTACCTCTATGGGATGTAATGGGAGTGCTACATGTGGCCATTGCTGAGGCTCAGCTCACAAAACAGGCAATTATTGTATACTTCTTGCAAAATATGTGAACTGCTCCAAGGATCACCCAGTGTGGAGCAAGAAGTGCGAGGTTTTACAACAAGGAATGGAAAATTCAGGAGTTGAAAGTCAAGCTATGGTGAAGCTATAAAAGCTTTCGAAGCTACGCAATCTCATGTTCTTGCTACTTCTTTCACATGAGCCCTTAAGATGCCAATTGCTGAGCTTGATGCCTCTGCACAATCTCAGACCACAGATTAAAGTATGAGCTCATGCACTTGTTGGAGAACCTGTGGGGGAAATGCTCCAGTTGAAACTGAAGTCTTCGAAAGCCATCAGCAGTGGGCGTCACCACCTAAGGCACATACCACTACCCACCATCAGAAACAAACTAAGCCATACCTCTAACCCATCTGTAAAGAAAAACATCATTCAAAAAGTAATTCAAAGTCCAAGAAAGTGGTAGCTAAACCTTCAGATTGGTGAGCTTTCTCCCTCTCTGGTGGGAACTAAGCTTTGGATGATACGGCCTTCCAGTCACAGGATCTGGAGAGCTGAGAACTGGCTAACATTCCCCCTGATCTCACCGGCAAATCACCTCTCAAGGAGAAAGAAAAGACCAACCATCACTAAACAATGGTTGCCACATGGACTTCTGCATTGCAGTTGTATGTAAATTGATACCACTCACATTTGGAAGAATGACAGCTCCTGGTCCAGGAGAAACACTTCTGCATTTGCTGACAAGATACTCATTTTAAAGTCACACACATCAGCATTATGAGGTTACCACCCCTATAGGAAAGATGATGATACTGGAGGCAGGGCTAAAGGTGGAGTGACTGTTTTCATTGATGACAGTTACCCCTCCTCACCTATCCCTCTTACCACGACCATGGCAGTAATTGCTGAGAAAGTTCTCACACCCTTTAATATCACAGCATGTTCTTTGTGCCTTCCACCTAATGATGATTTGGTTGTAAACATACTGACAGAAATCTTCAGGCACTCCCACACCCATTCCTCATGGGGGACTTAAGTGCACACATTGTGTTGTAGGGCTCACCTACCACTTGCTGCAGGGGTCAGATGCTCTAGCAATTCATCCGTTCTGAGAGTATCTGCTTTCTGAACTTGGGTCAGATGACGCACTTTTCCACAGCTCCAATGTCTTTTTTTCAGCCACTGACCTTTGTTATTGTTCCCCAGCTGTTGCAGACTGAGTTCAGTGGGAAGTGGCTACAGATTCACATTCCAGTGACCTCTTCCCAGTGTGGATCATTCTGCCGACAGGGGCTGACAGGAGACCATGCAGATGGATGATAGAAAGGGCAAATGGGTTGCAGTATAGTTGATAGGCTATTTTTGAACAAAAGGATTGTGCACAGGACACAGTGGCCCACATCAGTTGTGAGATCCATTCAGCTGCTGCAGAGTCCATCCCCCAGTCTAATAGCCACCTCAGATGATGGCCTGAGCCTTGGTGGAATTAAGACTAGATTGGCAATCAGGGCCAAATGAACAGTTCTGCAGAACTTCAAACACCATCCAAGTACAGGAAACCTTCATGCCTACAGATCTGTGAGAGCACATGCAAGGTGAGTGATAAAAGAACAGGTCTTCCTGGAAGGAATTCTCGGCTTATATTAATTGGTCCACTTCTGCTGCGCAAGTTTGGGACTCAGTAAAGTGGATTTCAGGCAAGCGCAGTACACTTCC
The DNA here is from genome assembly GCF_021461395.2 of Schistocerca americana. Classification (NCBI taxonomy): domain Eukaryota; kingdom Metazoa; phylum Arthropoda; class Insecta; order Orthoptera; family Acrididae; genus Schistocerca; species Schistocerca americana. The sequence goes on from NW_025726027.1 coordinate 75,027, forward strand.
TCTTACAGGCTTGTCAAGGAATTTGGTGTTGATAGACATGACAAGCCATGGCTCAGGTTTTAGGTGAAAACATTTTTACTGTCACCAAGTCATCCAGACAAGCTCCTGCTTTTCAGGTGTTCCATAGGATTGCAGAGATGAGGAAATTCAATTTCTTGTCACGTAATGAGGAAGTCCACAACCTTCTGTTCTCCATTTGACAACTGGAATTAGCTTTGTCTGTAGCCAGAGACACAGCTCCAGGACGTGATAAGATCCACTATGTCAGGCTTTGTCATCTGTGCTCTGAACTGAAGGGATGGCTCCTTTGTTGTTTTAGTCAGATCTGGTTTCGTGGACACTACCCCATGAATTTGAAGGAGGCAATATTAATTCCATTCTGGAAACCAGGCAAAGACCTTAGTGCCCCTAACAGATACTGGGGTGTAGCCCTTACAAGTGGTATGGGTAAGACTTGTCAACGCATGGTCAACTGCCACCTCCTCTGGTTGCTTGTGTCGTGAGGTCACATGATCCCCTAGCGGTGTGATTTCAGCCCCTACTCTACAATTCCACTCTTGACAATCAAAATTTACTGGAGACAGCGATACAGGAATCCTTCTTATGCTGAAACCATTTGGTTTGGGACTTTTTAGACATCCAGAAAGTATGAAACGTTTTGCAGGTACAACATCCTTTGCCAACTTCATGAATGGGGACTACATAGACATCTGCCACTTCTTATCCAGTTCTTTCTTGTGGACCGGCATTTTTGATACCACATGGGAAATTCCTCAGGTGACTGATATGTTAAAGAGAATTGTCATGCTAGGCAGTGTACTCAGTGAAATTTCCTGGCAGATTAAAACTGTGTGCCGGACCGAGACTTGAACTCGAGACCTTCGCCTTTCGCATGCAAGTGCTCTACCATCTGAGGTACCCAACCATGACTTAAGCACACTCCGCTGCAGAGTGAAAATCTCATCCAGTGTACTCAGTGTCACACTGTTCACCATCACTGTCAGTGGCATTTCCTCCACAGTCAGGAGAACTGTCAAATTCTCTTTGTTTGTGGATGACTTTGCAATCTTCTACTCTTCCTCTGATCTTACAACAGTGACAATGTAGCTGAAAACCTGGACCAGGACTACTGCTTTTTGGTTATCACCAGAGAAGACTACACATGCCAATTTTAACTGTCCTTGTCAAAATTTTAACCAACCAGTATTCACAATGAGGGACAATATTTTACGTTTTCGAGAAACTGAGCACTTTTTGGGTTTATTATTTGACTCAAAATTAACTTGAAAGACATATGAACAAAGGGCTTCCAGTCATTGAATACTTTGAAATGCCTTAGCGTACAAATAAGGGATGCTTGACAGGTCCTCCCTCTTGCAGTTTTATACGGCATTTGTTCAATCACTTTTAGTTTACGGCAGTGTGGTCTATAGATCAGTCCTTATTTCCTATCTCAAGGTGTTGGGTGCTGTCCACCATGAGGACATTCTGATATTCACTGGAGCCTTTTGGACCAGTCCATTTCAGTCTGTTTCTGGATTTGGCTGGACAGGTGCTGAAAATCTCTGTGTCCCAACTTTGGTTTCGTCCATTTTAAGCACCTACCACAGTTTTATTGTCATTTATACAGATGGCTCACAGGAAAAAAATTTCTTCAGTTTTGCTGTTTTCCCTCAATGGGCTTTCAAAGTGTGTCTTCCAGAATAATTCACAAATTATGATGCAGAGTTAAATGACATTCTAATGGCACTGAAGGGGATACAGACATCACCGTACAAGGTTCCTTGTCCGTTTCGACTTGCTTAGTTTACTACAAGAACTTCACCAATTGTATCCGGAAATCTGGAAGACCAGTTGATTCAACACATCCATGACTCACTATAGTGATGCCAACACTGTGGCAAGGAAGTGATAATTTGCTGGGTACCTGGCCACGTCATGATACAAGGAAATTATATGGCCAACAAAGCCACTGAGGATTCATGTTAGAATGGTGCTGTTCATCAGTGTCCCATATTGTTGCATGCCATCATCTCATTTTCTGACAAATGCATCATGTCAGTAGGAGACTAAATGGTTGCATGTGACACAAAATGAACTTAATTTTTGTTGCCATCTGTCTTCTGACTGGTTTTATGTGGCCCATCGGAAATTCCTCCTTGGTGCCTACCCCTTCATCTCAAAGTAGTACTTGCAAGCCATGTCCTCAATTATTTGTTGGATGTATTCCAATCTCTGTCTTCCTCTTCAGGTTAGCCCTCTACAGCTTCCTCTAGTACCATGGAAGCCATTCCCTGATGTCTTAACATCTTATTATCCTGTCCCTTCTCCTTTTAGTGTTTCCCATGTATTCCTTTCCTCTCCGATTCTGCGTAGAACCTCCTCATTCCTTACCTTATCACTCCACATAATTTTCAACATTTGCCTGCAGCACCATATCTCAAATGCTTTGATTCCCTTCTGTTCCGGTTTTCCCACAGTCCGTGTTTCACTGACATACAACACTGCTCCAGACGTACATTCTGAAAAATTTCCTCCTCACATTAAGGCCTGTGTGTGACACTAGTAGACTTCTGTTAGCCAGAAATGCCCTTTCTGACAGGGCTAGTCTGCTTTTGATTTCCTCCTTGCTCCACTGGTCATTGGTTACTTTGCTGTCTAGGTAGCAGAATTCCTTAACTTCATCTACTTCGTGCCCATCAGTCTTGATGTTAAGTTTCTCACTCTTCTCATTTCTGCTACTTTTCATTACTTTCATCTTACTTTGATTTACACTCAGTCCATATTATGTACTCATTACATTGTTCATTCCATTCAGCTTATCATGTAATTTATCTTCACTTTCACTCAGGATAGTAATGGCATCAGTGAATCCTATCATTAATATCCCTTCGCCTTTTACTTTAATTCCAGTCCTGAAGCATTCTTTTATTTCTATCATTGCTTCTTTGATGCACAGATTGAACAGTAGGGAGGAAAGACTACATCCTGTCTTTCACACTTTTTAATCTGAGAAGTTCATTTTTGGTCGTCCTCTCTTATTATTCCTTCTTGGCTCTTGTATATATTGTATATTAGTGTCTGTCCCTATAACTTACCCCTATTTTTCTCAGAATTTTGAACATGTTGACCAGTTTACATTGGCGAATGCTTTTTCCAGGTCAACAAATCCTATGAATGTGTCTTGATTTTTCTTTGGTGTTCCTTCCATTATCAACTGCAATGTCAAGATTGCCTGTCTGCTCCTTTTGTAAAGCCAAACTGATCGTCATCTAGCACATCCCCAATTTTCTTTTCCACTCTTCTGTGTATAATTATTGTCAGAAACTTGGGTGCCTGAGCTGCTAAGCTGATTGTGTGATAATTCTTGCACTTGTCAACTCTTGCAGTCTTCGGAATTGAGTGGATGATATTTTCCTGAAAGTCAAATGATACGTCCCCAGACTCATACATTCTAGACACCAATGTGAACAGTCAAATGGTTCAAATGGCTCTGAGCACTATGGGACTCAACTGCTGAGGTCATTAGTCCCCTAGAACTTAGAACTAGTTAAACCTAACTAACCTAAGGACATCACAAACATCCATGCCCGAGGCAGGATTCGAACCTGCGACCGTAGCGGTCTTGCGGTTCCAGACTGCAGCGCCTTTAACCGCACGGCCACTTCGGCCGGCCTGTGAACAGTCAATTTGTTGCCACTTCTCCCAATGATTTTAGAAATTCTGATGGAATGTTGTCTGTCCCTTATGCCTTACTTAATTTTAAGTCTTCCGAAGCCGTCTTAAATTGATTCTATTAATGGATCCCCTATCTCTTCTAAATTGACTTGTGGTTCACCTAAGGCCTTCAATGCACCCTTTACACCTATCTGCTCTCACCTCTGCATTTAACAGTGGAATTCCGATTGCATTCTTCATATTACTACCCTTGTTTCTTGTGTCACCAAAGGTTGTTTTGACTTTCCTGTATGCTGAACTTCTTTGATTTATTCAGAATTTCCATGCAGCCTTTTTGTCTTAGCTCCCTGTGGTTCCTATTTATTTCCTTCCTCAATGACTTGTATCTCTATGTTCCTGAGTTTCCCTGAAAATTTTTGTACTTCTTTCATTCATTGATCAACTAAAGTATTTCTTCCGTACTCATGGTTTCTTCGCAGTTACCTTCTTAGTACCTTTGTTCTTCTTTCCAACTTCTGTGATTGCCCTTTTAAGAGATGTCCATTCCTCTTCAGCTGTATTGCCTACTGAGCTATTCTTCACTGTGCTGTCTATAGCCTTATAGAACTTAAAAGTGCATCTCATCATCCCTTAGTATATCTGTATCAAACTTCTTTGAGTATTGTTTCTTCCTGACTATTCTCTTGAACTTCAGACTAATCTTCATCACTATTTCAATAGAGTCTGTATCTGCTCCTGGGTATGCCTTACAGTCCAGTATCTGATTTCCAAATCTCTGTATTGCCATGATGTAATCTACCTGAGATCTTTCCTTATCTGCATGCCTTTTCCAAGTATACCACCACCTCTTGTGATTCTTGAACAGAGTATTTGCTATTACTAGCTGAAATTTACTTGCCCGCATCTCGTGGTCGTGCGGTAGCGTTCTCGCTTCCCACGCCCGGGTTCCCGGGTTCGATTCCCGGCGGGGTCAGGGATTTTCTCTGCCTCGTGATGGCTGGGTGTTGTGTGCTGTCCTTAGGTTAGTTTGGTTTAAGTAGTTCTAAGTTCTAGGGGACTTATGACCACAGCAGTTGAGTCCCATAGTGCTCAGAGCCATTTGAACCATTTTTTTTAAATTTATTACAGAACTCAATTAGTCTTTCTCCTCTAACTCTCCTTGTCCCAGGCCCATATTCTCCTGTATCCTTTTCTTCTACTCCATCCCCTAAAACTTCATTCCAGTCCCCCATGACTATTTTATTTTCATCTCCCTTAATGTACTGTATTGCCCTTTAAACATCCTCGTGTACTTTCTCTGTATTTTCATCTTCAGCTTGTGGCATCAGCACGTATACCAGAACTATTGTTGCTGGTGTCAATTTGCTGTCGATTCTGACAAGAACAAACCTATCACTGAACTGTTCACTATTCCACACTCTCTGCCATACCGTCCTATTCATAATGAATGCTACACCTGTTATACGATTTTCTACCACTGTTTATATTACCTTATACTCATCTGACCAGAAATCCTTGTCTTTCCATTTAACTTTGCTGACCACTAATATATCTAGATTGAGCCTTTGCATTTCCCTTTTCAGATTTTCTAGCTTCCCTACCACATTCAAGCTTCTTACATTCCATGCCGTGGGATGCAGGATGTTTTCCTTTAATTGATCATTCAATCTTTTTCTCATGGTCACCTCCCCCTTCACAGTCCCATCCTGGAGATCCGAATGGAGGACTAGTCCAGAATATTTTGTCATTGGAAAGATCATGACACTATCTCAGTTACAGGCCACATGTTCTGTGAATTCACACTACAGGTATTTAATACAGAGGTTTCCATTGTCTTCTGCATCCTCATGACATTGATCATTGCTGATTCTTTCACCTTTAGGAGCAGCTTCGTACTCAGGGACAAGAGAGTGCTCTGAAAATCTGTCGACTCCTCTGCCCACTTCGACAAGGCTGAGACAGCATCTATGACAACAGGTCATACAAGGAATGTCAAGAAAGGTAGGAAGATATATTTCCTCAGCAAGGCAGACAGGATACAAATTTCAAGATACTCAGCAGTCTGCAACAAATATTCAGTGATGAGGATGAAGAGGTGGAGAACAAATGGAAAAAAATTCAAAGGCATCATTCAATATGCCCTAGACAAGTATGTTCTGAGTAAGGTTTTAAGGGATGGGAAATATCCACCATTGTTTAATAGCCATGTTAGAAAAGTGCTATGTAAACAAACAGCACTTCATCTCAGATTCAAGAGAAGTAAAAACCTAGCTGACAAACAAAAGCTGAATGAAGCAAAAATGAGCGTAAGGAGAGCAATGAGAGAAGTGTTCAATGATTTCAAAAGTAAGATGTTGTCAACCAACCTGAGTAAAAACCATGAGAGATTTTGGTCGTATGTAAAATCAGTAAGTGGGTCAAAATCATCTACTATTCTCTCTGTGACCACACTGGCACCAAAACGCAAGATAACAAAGAGAAGGCCAAAATACTGAATTCAGTCTTCCAAAGTTGTTTCACCATGGAAGATCATAACACTGTCCCTCCTTTCAATCATTGTGCGAACATTGAAATGAAATGGGAGATATTGAGATAATCGATAGCGGTATTGAAAAGCGGCTACAATTGCTTAGTAGTGGAAAGGCTGCAGGACCAGATGAGATACCTGTGAGATTCTTACTACCTTCCTAGCAGTAATTCATCATAGATCGTTTGAACAATGAAAGGTACCTAGCAACTGGAAAAAAGTGCAGCTCATTCCCGTTTAATAAGAAAGGCTGTAAGACAGATCCACATAATTATAGACCTATATCATTGATGTCAATCTGTTGTAGAATTATGGAACATGTTTTACGCTAAAAAATTGACTTCTTGGAAGAAAATCACACAGATCATGCAAAACTCAGCTGGCTCTGTTTCTCCACGAGATCCACAGCACAGTGGACAATGGTGCTCATGCTAATGTTATGTTCCTTGACTTCAGTAAGGCATTTGATAGCTTTCCGCATTGCCGTTTAATGAAAAGTGGGGGGGGGGGGGGGGGGGGGCGAGGGGAAATTCGAGGTTACGGAGTATCAGAACAGACTTGGCCCCTCTGTGGGTCTGGGGGCAGAATAGGCCCGAGATATTCCTGGCTGTCATACGAGGTGACTAAAAGGAGTTTCACACATTTCAGCCTCTATGTGATGGTCCCCTGTAGGGTTTGACCTCCATTCTTCAAACTTTTTTCGAAGAGCGAACCAATTGGGGAAGGGCACCTTGCAAGGTGTATCGTGTCCATCATGCATTGACATCTTTAGCACACTTTCTCGTTTTCGCATTGCAGTCCTGCCCATTCTCCATCTCGTGGGTGAGGACACCTTCCTGTGTGCGTTTTCCACAATTCACTATACAGCATCGATTTCTGCATCGACGATGAACATGGACTTCTTTGCACCTGATAGCCAGCATGGTAGCCACTCCGTAGTGGTGGGGCCACCATGTACCCTGTTGGTTGTAGTCCCCTGACCACACAGGGATTGCTCTGCTGATGATGCCTGCGCCATTAACTCCCCATGTATGCCAAAAGGTAGACGCCCAGCCCCCTGGGGCACCAGGACTCCCGATAATGGCCATCCTGCCAGGTGACCTTTGCTGCAGCTAGGCGGTGCCCATGGGGAGGGCCCCTGGTCGGAGTGGGTGGCATCAGGGCAGATCACACGTGATGAAGTGTAGTCCATCATCTCTTGCTGGTGGTGAAACATCAGCAGTCTCTAAGCGATGACAAACCTGATTAAATGCACAGAAGTATGACCCCAAATCATTCCCCTCCCTGGCCACACCATGGGAGGAACATCAGGCTAAGGATGGCAGCGGATCTTATTCGCCCCGGTACCTTGTATGTTCAAGAGCTGATGAGGAAACTTTCATGACGATGAAGCCTCAGTTTTTTGTTGAGCATTTAGAGGACAAGTTCAGGGAGGTGGAGGGCTTAAATGAGATCTGTGTCAGTCTTGATCAAAACAGAGTCCTCTGCCATGTCACGGGAGTTACTCACTTCTGACATGCAGGGGAATGTTTCTGTAGCCATCGCGCCCCATAAGAGCTTAAATATGGTCCAGGGTATCACAGATACCTTCTTTTGCAGTCCGACAATGAGCTGCATGCCAGTTTAGAGCAGCGAGGTGTATATTTCATCCGGTGTGTCCACTGGGGTTGGAAGGATAATCAGGTTGCCACCAGTTCCTTCAACTTGGCCTTTGAGGGTGATATGTTGCCCGAGAAGGTCAAGGTGATGGTGTACTGGTGTGATGTAAAGCCCTATATCCCTCACCCAATGCGGTGCTTTAAGTGCTGTAAGTTTGGTCATGTGTCTTCCTGCTGTACTTCCAGAATCACATGCCAAGATTGCAGACGCCCATCACATCCCAATATTCCATGTGCCCCGCCTCCCATCTGTGTCAGCTGCGGAGAGCACCATTCGCCTCGCTCCCCTGACTGCAGGATTCTCCAGAAAGAAAGGAAAATCATGGAGTACAAGACCCTGGACCAACTGACCTATACTGAGGCTAAGAGAAAATTTGAACATCTGCTGCCTGTGCGTATGACATCGTCTTATGCTGCCGCTACAACAGTTTTGGCACCATCAGCTCCGCCAACCCAGGTCACCTCTCAGAGCCAGAAGAGTACACCTGCCCCCTTGACAGTGGGGGTCATTTCTGTCCCTGTTGCTCCTGCACCACCTACTTCAGGAGCAACACCCCCTCAACCATCAGGGACATCCGTCCCCATTTCTAAGCTGGAGGACCGTAAGTCCTCTTCGGGTTCTCTCACTAGGAAGGGTCCCTTGGGACACTCCATTCCCAGGTTTCTTCTAGTGGGAAAGATGACACCCGCCAGTGTCTGAAGAGCCCAAAAGCAGCTGGTTGTAGGGCTTCATGTTCATACCCAGTCCCGGAGACTGAGCCAGTGAAGTCCTCCTAGCCAGGGAAACCCAAGGAGCAGCAAGAGAAATCCAAAATGAAAACTCCCAAGACCAAGGAAACTGCGGTGGCACCCAAACCACTGCTACCTACAAGCTCTGTGGCTGAGGATGGGGTGGAGGTTTTGGTGTCTGCTGAGGACCTAGATCTTGCCAGAACCTCAGACACAATGGATATAGACTGCTCAGGCAATAAATCAGAGGCAGTGTGTGACTCTGAGGCGTAAACTGCCTCATTGAATGTTCCATGCCTTCCCAGTCTCACAATGTCATCCTCCAGTGGTGGCAGAGCTACGGCAACTGTTGCACTTTACACCTGCTACCTGCATTGCTCTCCAGGAAACATGGTTCCCAGAAATGCGGGTTCCTGCCTTCCACAGCTATAAGGGATATTACATGAACCATAGCGAATACAATAGAGTGTCAGGTGGAATTGGCATTTATGTCCTAAACTCGGTCTGTAGCTGAAGCTCTGGCTGTCAGAATAAGGACGATGTGGGAAATAACTGTCTGCAATGTATACCTTCCTCCAGATGGTGCAGTACCCCTGAATGTATTAGTTGCACTGATTGATCAACTTTCTAAACTTCTCCTACTTCTGGGAGATTTTAATGCCCATAACCCCTTGTGGGTTGGTACTACGCTCACTGGCCGAGTCAAGGATGTCGAAACTTTACTGTGGCAATTCAACCTCCTCCTCTTAAATACTGGGGCCACCACACATTTCAGTGTGGCTCATGGTAGTTACTCGGCCATTGATTTATCAATTTGCAGCCCAGGACTTCTCCCAGCTATCCACTGGAGAGCACATGATGACCTGTGTGGTAGTAGTTGTTAGTTGGTCTATGGAGGAACGTGTCAGTGGAGTGGTGATAAGAAAAAATTGCTCCTAGCAATTAATTTCAGTTTGAAAAAGGTTTTTTTGTCCCTATCAGGTGGACTTCTTATGTGCAATTTTAAACCCTGGACATTAGTTTTATTTGTAAATTTAATTCCTACGGAGATTGTATAATTTTACAGGATGTAAAATTCAGTACTCTAACAGTCTATGTGTACTATTTAAATGAACCACACAAAATTATGTGCTTTTGTGTGATGAATAGTCAAATGCTGCAGGCTTTGTTTAGTGCAGTAAAATAAACTAGAAGCATTTAGACAACACTTATTTAATTGTGAAAATAAATGTTATATAGCATAAATTAAAAATTTCAAATCATTTTTGCCTTGATCCCAGTTTAAACATTGGGCTCCCAGAGACCCCTCCTTGTGGTATGAAATGGAAAAAAATTCCCACGCTTCATGACAGAGCATATGGGAACAATGCAGGAGTCCTGCACTGCCATATTAGGCAAGGTCCTAATGGAGGTGGTTTGCCATTGCCTTCCTCCAACTGTAATGGGGACAGATGATGATGATGATGATGATGATGATGATGATGATGATGATGATGATGATGATGGGGACACAACAACACCCAGGCATCTCGGGGCAGGTGAAAAATCCCTGACCCCGCTGGGAATCAAACCTGGGACCCAATGCTCGGGAAGCGAGAACGCTACAGTGAGACCATGAGCTGTGGAGCTCGTGGCATACGTTACAGAAAAGTCACCTCTTGAGTTATGGATTAAATGACTTCCATCTGTTGATACACTACCAAAAACAGCAGCGGCCTCGTTTGTACTGTGCGTACAGTTACAATGCAGTGACGCCAGTACACTGATGCTAGCAGTCAAATATGTGTTGTTATGGGTGAATACTATCGATAGCCACTTGGAGGGGTATGTCACCATGTTTTAAGTATGTTTGTAATTGGTTGTAGGTGCATGAACTTGCAATAGTTCCCATGTCAGTAGTGAGATGTTGGCTGTCATCAGTATGCTCTGATGATGACTGTTTGTGCCTTCTGGGAAGCTCTTCATAAATGTATTACGCTGTAAAAAATCATTTATACACATATTTGTCAAATTACTTTGAAAAAATTACTTCACTACAGTCTTGACACTATCGTATAACATTTCATTGTAGTTTCTTTGGAAAGGATGTTGAATAATTAACTGTCTACTCAGCAGAATTTAATGTAATGCTGGTGGTGAGCATTGCTTGGAAACTGAGAAACCAAAATGAAGGAGAGTTAAGGCCTAGATAGCAACAAGCTCAGTGTGCCAACCAGAATTTGCTTAGTGAGCTACAGTGCAAGAACAGAAAGATTAGGGAATGGTTCAAGAATGGACAAACCAACATTTCAATTTGTCTTTGTGACAGTAATCTCACATTTTTGCTGGTAAGTAGTGTGGGATAGGGTAAGGATGACCTGCTAACATGGAAAACACCAAGGAATGCACAGCCACATAGATTGTCGATTGCAAACATAACTTGATATCTAGTGGGGCTATACAACATGATGTCCAGTCAGAGCTGGGTGCCTGGTGTGGCGGCTACAGTCTCGCAATCTACTAACCACTGCACAATGTGAATTTCCAACACACCATTCTACAGTTGACCATCTCATAACCTTGTCAACCCGTGTCATTTCTGCGGAAATAACACTGTACCTGAATTGTGAATGCTAAAATGACACTTTTACTATGTGGGAGCTAGATAATGCTCTTAATTCCTCCTGATAGCTGCCTCAAGACTGGACAATGTTAGTGTTCTGATGGTGCAGCACTCTTCTCTTGCGGGCAAGCACTTTCTCCGTCATGTATACAGACGCATCTGGACAGATGGCACGTTTCCCAGACATTGGTGTAAAGCCACTGTCATACCCACACCTAAGCCCTTGTAAGGACAAGCACCTTCCTTCTAGTTCTAGCCCCATTTCTCCCCATCCATGTTTGCAAGGTGTTGGGACATGTGATTCAGGTCTGGCTGGTGTGGCGGCTAGAGTCTCGGAATCTACTAACCACTGCACAATATGAATTTCCAACACACCATCCTACAGTTGACCATCTCATAACCTTGTCAACCCGTGTCATTTCTGCGGAAATAACACTGTACCTGCATTTTTTGACCCGGAGAAAATGTAAAATACATGCTGGAGGACTGGTATACTCCATACTCTCTACACATGGGGCTTCTGAGGCTGCCTGCACCATTCCCTTCAGGAATTTTTAAAAGACAACTTTCAAGGTACATAAGGGTTTTGCTTGTCAAACCCATTTATCCAGGAAAATGCTGTGCCTCAGGGATCCGTCCTGAGTGTTGTCCTCCTTGCTGTCACCTTTGATACTGTTATGGCCTGTATCTCGCAGGGCATATCCGGCTCCCTTTTCATTGATGATTTTTCGATCTATTGCACTCTCCCACAGACTGGTCTCATTGAGCAGCGTCTTCAGTGATTGTCTTTACTCATGGAGCATTGACAAAGGCTTTTGATTTTCCACTGACAAAACGGTTTGTAGGAATTTCTGGCAGTGCAATGGGTTTCTTCCACTGTATTTACATCTTGAGCCTGTTGCTCTTCTGTCTGCTGAAACTGTGAAATTCCTGGGGCTCATGCTTGATAGGAAATTTTCTTAGTCCTCCCACGTCTTACTTGGCTGCCTGCTATACCCTGTCCCTCAATGTCCCATCAACAGCACTCCCTGGGGAGTGGATTCGACCCTCCTCCAGTCCAACAGATCCCTTGTCCATTCAAAACTAGGCTATCGGTGTTCTTTTTATGCATCCATCTTGCACCATCATGGCATCTGTTTGGCTACTGAAGCATTTTACGCTAGCCCAATTGAGAGTATGAATGCAGAAGCTGCTGAATTACCACAGTCATACTGGTGTGATGTTCTCCTCAACAGGCGCACATGGTGTTTGTCTGCCATGCCTGGCTACCCATCCTCTGCCCTCTTTTTTGATGATTCTTTTCACCACCAGTGTTAGGTGCATCCTTCTTCTGTTACTTCCCTTTTGGCTGCTGCTCCAGCTGCTTAAATACATGCTACCTGACACTTTCCCAACCTCGGCTTCTTGCGGCAGCCTGTGTTCACTCCAGACTTCATAAGAACACTAATCTAGATTTGATCTATTGCATAAGTTTCTCAACCTTCGCACAGAACGTAGCAATAGTACATTTGTGTACACTGATGGCAGTCAGACTGATTGTGGTATCACGTGTGCCTTTGTCATTTGCATTGACAAATTTTGGTACCAGCTTCCAGAACACAGCTAAGTATTTACAGCAGAGCTCTTTGTTCTGTATCAAGCCATGCATTACATTTGGCAACACAGGCTTTTCAATTGTTATCTGCTCCAGTTCTCTCATATCCCTTCAGATCCTCTGTGTGCTGCACAAGGTCCATCCCTTAGTGCAACTGGTTCAAGAAAGCTTCCACTTGCTCACTCTTTATGGAGCTACTGTGATGTTTATGTGGGTACCTGGTCATGTCAGTCTGATCAGAAATGCAGCTTCTCTTGTTGCTGCCAAGGCAACAGACTACCTCAGCCTGTTAGTTCTTCCATACCGTCTGATAATCTCTGTGTTGCCATCAGTCCGCAGGTGGTACCCTTGGGCATCACCATTGGTCCCCCCTTCATGGGAACAAGCTCCAGGAAAGTCCATCTGCTTGTCATCAGCCTTTGACAGTTTGGCATTTCCTGTCAGAATTCCCTTTTTTCAACCACTTATCTTCTCATTTATGTTTGCTGCCTGAGTTATTACCCATTTTAGCGAAAGCTCCAAAGGCGGTTGACCCTGTCTTACCTTTAATCTATTGTAGCAATACAGCATATGACATTTAATATTTAGTTCAGGACCTCTGTTGTCTCTATGGAAAATTTCATGCAACTTTCTCCACAAGGAATTTTTCAGTTTTAACTGTCTCTCTTCTGTAGATTCGACTTAACGTGCACTTACTTTTAACTTCTTTTTTGTCTTAGTTTTCAGATGCTCTGACATGGGTACATATGACCTTAGTTGTTCTTGGGCCCTAGAATAAAACAAATAAAACAATCAAAGTGTTAAGAACATACTTGATTGGGTTTCTAAAAACAAATTCAAATTCAAATTGAATTTAATGAAGATTTCAGATGTGGAACCCTTTTGCAGCTTTGACTGGGCTCCCTTTATGAGTGCTGACAGGAAATGCACAATTGGGTTCTTTAGAAGTGAAGCAGTGTTTCTTCATGTATAAGGAACTATTGAACTCAGTGTCCATGACTTGGTGTGAAAGCTGAAGTGATTTGTGTAATCTGATATAACAGAACCCTGGACATGGGACAAAAATAGTTAATGTAGCTGATGTAAATCAAAATAATTCCATTGGCAACTTTTGATCTGTATTTTCAGAACCTTCTTGCCCCTTTGTGGCCATAATTTATGGCTTAAAATCCTTTTACTATAACCATTTTTTAGGGGAAGAATAAAGGAAAAATATGTGAAAGATGTACTTGGCTAAATGACATACTTAGATAATTTAAAGGTAAAATAGTTCATAAACTGCAATAAGATATTTGTTCTATTACATTGTAGTGGTAAAATTGAGCAAATTGGAATATATTTTGCAATAAATATTTAATTATCAGTCCTTTGCCTTTTAACAATGACAGTATTGCTGAACAGCCTTGAATTCTCTGCATAACAGTTACTCTTGACACATGCACTGACGACTAAGTTTATTATAAATCAGCATTGTACTGTAAGTGACAGTTGCATGGCATTAGATTGTTCGCCATCGGCCTCCGGGCCACCCCTCTTACAGACTTTCAGGAAAACCAAGCAGATCTATGCTGATCTATCGTACTTCATCACAGTTGGACTTGTAGCAATATAACTGATTTTTAATTCTGAATATTGTCTTTTTAATGAATAATATAAGATGATTTGAATTACTAGCACATTAGTAAATCCACAAACCATTAATTCTTACTGCAAAAATGCTTTTAGATTGTATAAATTGTTAAGCTTGGATATATTCATTCAATGGTGTCATGTTTCTCTAACTAAGACTCAAGAAATTGAAATTCCTTTTCAAACTTAGTGAAGAGGCGGGACATTGAAAGACAGCAAGTACCATCATATAAAATCAGTGTCACTGACAGGGTTTGGATCTTGTTTTCCTGTCAGTTCTCTCACACTACCAGTTTGTTGTTTTACTCCTCCATTTGGCCTCCTGTCTCTCTTCTGCATTCTGATTCTCATCTGAGATCATGAAAACATCGTACTGTCTGTCCCAATTTGTCATTGACATTGACTGAATTTTTAAAGATGATTTCAATATTTCATTTATATTTACTGATTTAGCCTATATGACGACTGCAGGGTTGTCTTTCTGACCTCCAAAGAGGGAGACAGTGCCACTTTCTTCCACGGTTGTCTTCAGTGTGGCTATTGTGTGAGGATGAACACTGTGAGCAGTAACATACCTTCCAGCAGCAGGTCGAACATGTTCTTTTATGCAGTTCATATTGATGCTCAAACTAACTGACTATGTGCTAGATTGCTATGTGAAATGTATATTTAAGTGATGATCCTCATATGGTTGAATTTTGTTGCAAGAAGAATGAAAGTCACCTACTGCTCCAGTGTAAACTTAGGGGTGGACTGTGTTGTGTCTTCCAAAATGTGGAGTTTCTATGGAGTAATTAAAACACAGTAGGATAGAATAGCTCATGTCAAAGAATTGGATAAGTTGTTCACTGTGACTTTTCATATTAGAGCACAGCATTACACATACACCTAAAATTAAGTAGATTGTCCCCAAGTTGCCCTGGAAAGGAAAGTTGCTACGCACCATCTAACAGAGATGCTGAGTTGCAGGTAGGAACAACTAAACAACTGTCACAAATATAACTGGTTATAGTAGTTACAGGTACTCCTTTTAGGGTATGCAGTACTGTAGTCCAGTGTAACACAAATGAATATTGACAAATACTTAACACAGGTTTGTGTTTGCTTTTACTTCCAGTTGCAAGAACATCTACCAGCCAGGGAAAGTAGCTGTTTTTTATGCCGTGAACCGGTGGGAATTACAGGGACTCCCATGACTGCGCTAACCAGCACCAGCAGAATCAGCCTCAGCCAGAGGCTCGGTGAAATTATACAAATGTGCAATGTAGAAATTGACATAAAAGGAATGCTCTGTGAAACATGTTGCTCACAAATTAATGAGGTAGATGAGAAGGAAATGCGAGTAAAGCAGTTGAAGGAATTAATTATTCTCCGTGTGCTCCCCAGGGACCCTGGTTATGGTAAGCACTGCAGATGTTCCACAAATTAGTCACATTATCTGATTTTTAGTGTTTATGATAATTTTGTTGTGAAACAAATTATTGTGATTTCAGCACAAGGGAAAGGGTGGGTAGGGGAGTGGTGTGATCATTATAGTTGAGAGTGGTTTATGGCTGTTATGGAACACTGAGAACCCTGCTATTTTGGTGGATCACCTTGCTTATTTTGAAGGTTAATAAATGTGAAAGACTGAGAATCCTGTTTATTCAGCGATTACTTTAACTTTAAATTATAACGAACAACATAGAGATCAGAACAAAGCTAAAAGTCCTTTTGTGGTTTTCCAAAAAGTTTTATTGTTCTGGTACCCTGGTTGGAGACAGTAAGAAAATTATGAAACATGTCCAGTGAAATGTTCTAAACAGCATTACTCTCCTTTGATTTTCATAACATTTACTTGTATGCTCCTAAATCCAGAAATTATGGTGTAAAGAAAACCAAGTTTACAAGAGATGGCATGCAGTATGGCATCTGAACTACAGAATTCTTTATACTGTGCACCTAAATGTGTTAATCATTGGCCTAGTTATTTGCAACCTTCATCAGAAACAGCTTTATGAGGACTCGTGTCTTTGGCACACATTGCAACACACTTCAGTGTTATACTATTGTTTATTACTTCCAGTATCTCTGAAGGAGCTGTGTCAGTGTGGGTTTTATCACAAATGTGCTGCTTTAAACGAGTGGTTCCTGACTGGAAACACAATAATGCAAGCTGTATATGTGGAATATGTACCTACTAGACTTGATGATTCCATCCATAACCAATCAAAATGTACTCTATACTTCACTGATTAGATCCCCCCTATTTACTTCCTCAATGTGTATGCATTGATTCCAGATTTACTGCTCACTGCATTGCCTGTCTCATGTTGCAGGATTATTTACACATACATGAGAAGACATTGCTGGATGTTGCAAAGCATTATAGACATATTGAATGTCTTCGGAGTGAAACATTATCGAGGCCTGATGAAAGAAATTTGACTTCTACTGCAATAGCACATTGAAAGAACTGAATAGTGACAAATGAAAATTTCTTTTGCGCTCTGGGTATCAGTCTGTTTCCTTCCTAACCCAAATCTCCACAGTAGTGTACCCTGTATATTAGCCTTCTTTGCTTGCAGGTCTACTGTATTTCTGTGGGATATCTGACATTGCAGTGCATTTGGACTGAAAGGCCCATATTACATCAGGCATGAATATTTATAAAAGTGTGGTGTCTGTTCCTTTGGATGTCTATTTATTTATATATTTAGCATCCAATAGATCACACATGTGATATAGGATTTGTCATTTGATTACACGTAACTCATAACACCACATACACAAAATAAATGGACGAACATATACAAACGGCAAAACAAATTACATACACATAGTACATAAGTAGTGTACAAGAACTTATTACACAAAAACAAAAGTACGTGCTCATGATAAACAATTACAGATCATGAACTACGCCTTGTACACAAAACGTATTACAGATATTTAACAGATTTTTCATAAGTACCATAATTATGAAGTTGAAAACACAATTAAATTAGTTTAAATTTTTTAAAAAATAAGTACAGGTTTCAATCCACAGCCTGAGATGGGTATTTGCTTACTCTAGTAGCATTTTTCCATCAAGTATTTTTTTTACTTAATGCTTGAAATTATTTTTGCCTTTCAATTCTTTAATTGCCTAACATGTTTCTGACTTCTAGTTTTTGCTACATAGGGAATGTGGAAGTCTTTACAATGCCTTGTATTGCGATTGTGGTAGCTTGAGTTGATTTGGAGATGGCAGTTATTTTTACTGATCATTTCCAGGCATTTAAAGATATATATCAATGGTATTGTCAGTATCTTTAGTTGTCTGAATAAGGGTCTACAGTGAGTTTGTGGTGGGCTGTGTGTCATGATACGAATAGCTCTTTTTCACATAATAAAAATGTCATTTAGTCTTGACCTGGTTTTCTCCCCAAAAGCTTATGCCACAGCTAGCAACTGATAGGAAATAACTAAAGTACACCGCTATAATACATTCCTTGCTACATACCTTGGATATTATTCTTAAGGCAAAACATGCTAACTTCCTGAGTAAGATATACACTGTATTCATTCTGGTTAAAATCTTGGTCAATTCGCATTCCCAAAAACTTCGTGGTGCACATTTTTTCTATTTCTTTGCTATCCAGCATAAGGCACATATTTTCGCCTTGTCACTTGCTCCCTTACTGTACAAAGTTAGTTCTCTTTCTATTTCATGTCAGCTTATTTTAATAAAACCATGACTGTATGTATGAGCATTTTTTCTGCTGTAGTACACAGTGATTCTTTTTTATCACTAATTATGATACTCGTGTCATCTGCAAATAGTAGAATTTTGGCTGAACTGTCTGGAGCCTGTATGTCATTGATATAAACTAGAAATAACAATGGGCCCAGAATGCTGCCCTGAGAAACAACTATTTAAATTTGTTTTGGTTCAGATATGGGTTTAAAATTGTGAAGATTCTTGGATGACCTCAGCTCAACAACTTGTGACCTGTTTTGCAGATAGGATTCAAACCAATTTTTAACGGTACCCCTGATGCATATTGCTTCAAGTTTCCCTGGTAATATTACATTGTTCACAGTATTGAAGGCTTTGGCTAAATCTAGATTAATTCCAACAACCTGCTTATTTGACTCAAAATTTCTTACTATTTCTGTGCAATATGGCTGTTTCTGTACTGTGCCATGTTGACTGTTATTTATTAGTTTATGTTTTTCTATATATTTTGTAACCCTGATTTTCCTTAATTCCTCAAGTATTTTGGAGAAGTATGGGAGGAGAGATATAGGTTGATAATTTTCTATTTTATGTCTCACCATTTTTGTATAGAGGTATCACTTTAGAGATTTTTAGTTTATCCGGAAATATCTCTTCACTGAGGGACAAGTTTGCTATGTGTACTATAGGTTTGACAACACATGGAGCAATTTTCTTAATTATTGATACAGGTACATCATCCAAACCAGAGGACAATTTGGATTTCAAGCATTTAATGACTTTTAGAACTTAATGCTCGTCTGATGGGATTGCCATCATGCTGGTATTTACCATTGGAGACATCACTGTTAATTGTTGCTTAAATTTACTGCTTAAAGTAAGGGTAATATTAACAAAATAATTGTTTACATTGTTTGCCATGGCATTTTTTCTATGGGGATATTCTCATTATTTTTAAGATGGATTTCCTGTTCTTTAGTTTGACCTTCTTTTTTTTTTTTTTTTTTACATCATTCTGGACTTGTTACTAGCCTGCCTTATTAATCTATCATTACTTAATAATTTTGCTTTTGATACTACTTTGCAGTAAGTCTGTTTGTATGTTCTCACATACTCAACAAGCTGCTGATCATGACATGTTTTTAACTTTAAACTTAGTAATTTCATGGTTTCACTTGACGTTTTAATTCCGGGTGTACTCCAGGTCCCTTTGGATCCAGATGATCTGTAACCCAAAAGCTTTTTTGGGAAGCACATTTCAAAGTATGCCATAAAAGTGGAAGCAAATGTATTGTAAGCATCATTTGTGTTTGTTTGTGCCAAGACCTCTGGCCAAACTGCATTTTTAACATTATTTTAGAACTGATTACAATTTTCAGTAGAGAAACATCGTTTGTGCTCCTTTTATGTTCCCCTCCTTGGGAGTTGCAGTGAGATTAAAGGTTAGTGCATTATGATCTGATAATCCTATATTCACATTTGTAACTGCAACTTCATGTGTGACCACATTTGAGAAGATGTTATTTATTAGGCTTTCACTGGAATCTGTTGTTCTAGTGGCAGCTGATACGTGGGGAAACAAGTTGAAGCTTTTAGTATGTCTAAAAACTTGTATTTTACTGACCTCTGGACCAATAGATTAATATTAAAGTCACCACAAAGAATTATGGTAGAGTTCTCATTTGAGAAAAATGTCGAGCATTTCTTCCAAATTCTTAAGAGAGACTTCAGTATCTCCAGATGGTGATCTGTAAATTGCTGCAACAATTACTTTCTTTTCTATGATTAATGGTTTAGCCTCATATCTTAACTTAAATTTAAGCTTGGGATTTAGATAAAACCATACACCACCACCTTTGACATTTTGCCTATAGTACTGACTGGCAAGTTTATAATATGTGTGACCAAAAAGACTTAAACTATATGAGTTAATTGTATAAGGCTCAGTCACAACTTCTGTGCACGGCTATGACAGGTGGTGTGGGCAGCCTATCAAGTTAGGCTGTGGTCTCCTGATCTCACATTTTGTGCTCGCTTACTCAGTTGTGCAGGACTCTGACACTTGTCTCACTCCTCTGTCAACACAGCTTCCCTTTCATGTCATTTGTCCCCTAACACTGCAGTCAGGTGTCATGTGGTGTAACTATTTAATACAATGATGTATTATATTCTGTACCTTATCTTCTATACTTCTTCTCAAACTCTGTTATAATTACTTTAAAATTCAAAATTGATGCCTTTGACGCATCACATTTTTATAAATAAATTACTATGTCCCTTTTGACTTAACAAATTATTTATTCCCTTCATCATCACACTCGTGAACTACACTAAAAGATCACCTTCATTCAGTATAAAAGAGACACTCACAATAATTTTGAAGGTTCCTCTTCTGTGTCTCACAACATACATCAGTTGTTGAAATAACTCCTTTGGCAGCCTATTGCTTTACAGGACAGTGTGGTGACCCCACAGAATACTTATTTTCACACACGTAGTTTGGCACCCAAAGCTGCTGCGATAGCTGTACAGTGCTGAAGGTGCATATTGTCCCCTGATGTAAGTCACCACACACAAAATAGAAATAACACTAATGAACAATATCTGTACATTTATGTTTGACATGTTGTTTTCTATTGCTCTTTTCATAATGTGTACACAACACTTCTTTCAAAATGGCATTCATTGATAAGAAGTCATTGATATGTGCATCTCTCCTCTGGAGTGGTACGTACAAGCACAGTCTGTGAACATGGTGCCCAGTGAACACAGTCAAAAGTTTTTTAAATTTTTTTCCCTATATGCCATGAATGTGGATTTCTTTTCGTAACTATGGCTTCTGAGATTGGTTATAGCCTCAGTACATCATTGTCCATGATAAAATACGCAAATTTACCCTCAATTGCAGCCACAATTTAAGACCATGTCACTAAAGTGAACATAAAGTACTTGAAAGATGTTTTCCTCTCTGTGTGTACAATAGTATCCAGTGCAGAACCACAGCGGCTGCGGACACCCAAGGCTGGAACCAGTACTGGGGCTGAGGACATACGTGCAGTGAAGTCACCTGGTGAGTAAGAGTAACTTTACACGTAATTGCAGCCTTAACTAAAGCAGTACATAAAGTACTTAAAAGACGTTTTACTTTCTGTGTGTACAATAGTAGGCAGTGCAGAACAACAGCGGCTACGGTCACCAGAGGCTGGACCCAGTACTGCAGCTGCAGCAAAGTCACCTGGTGAGTAAGAGTAAGAGCCCACTGTGCGAGGCTTACATTCCTGCTCTGTACACTAGAGAATCAAATGTATCTGGACACCTATTAGTGGACATTAAGATTTTGTGTTCTCCTTTATGGGGACTTGAACTCTTCTGGGGACACCTTGACATTTCGAAATCTCTGTGGGTGGATGCCAGCCCATTCTTCCTTAATAGCTGATACCAGACAAGGTAGAAATATTGGACACAGGGTATGGAGTGAAAATGCCATTTATAACTAATCCCTAAGACGATCCATTGCTTTCAGGTTGGAACATCGGCAGGCAAACCTTCTTCAGGAATGCCACTGGTTATAAGCCTTTGCCTAACAATGCTGATCCATGAGAGGTACAAGTGTTGAGCTGATCAAATCGGTCGTTATCTGTGAACTGTTGCCCTGCTGTGTATAGTACACAATAATGTCAAATATGTACTTACCCTTCTGCATTTATCATATCCTGAAGTACAATAAGGGGAGAACAAGTTAAAGAGGAGAAATTGCATATTGTTACACTGCCTGCTCTGCACTGCATTGTTGGCAGAGGTAATGGCGGATAATGTTCGCTTAGTAGTCACCACATCCAAATTGTTCCATCAGATACCCACGGAGTATAGCACTGTTTGTCACTCCAAATCTCGTTTCCACTCATCCATTCACCAACCATCATAGGTTTTTATGCTATGGTCAGTGAGACTTTATGTTGAACAGAAATGTTGTTTCCAGAAGCTGTTCAGCCATTGTAACCAGTTTTTCTAACTCCCTGTACACAGCCATTTCCTTAGCGGGCTCCTAGCTGCACTTCAAAACTGAAGAGTGACTGCAGCTGCTAACTGCAAGCTGGTTTTTACTATTTCCTACCACAATGATAGAAGCACTTGTCCATCAGCATACTGTGTATGCCTGGACTTCATGTAGCATTGGTTGTTCCTTCACATTTTCACTTAAATGTCAAATCACTGACAGCTGACTTGGGCAAGTTTGGAAGGGCTGAAATGCATCCCTGTGTTAATTATTCAGGTGTAATGCAAAGAAAAGTCCATGTTCAGTGTACTCAGATCCCTGACTGATGAATTCTGCTTACAAAACAGTATTACCTGCCACTTCCTATAATATATATGATGGCAGTATCTGTTCCCAAAAAAACAATTACCATGGATAACCATGCAGCTTTGCTAGAAATGAAATAATTAAATGGACACCTTAGCTGCAAACAGGTGGTGATGTACTTCATTGGGGACATGTTGAAAATGTGTGGCCCAACCGGGACTCGTTCCCGGGATCATCTGTTTACATGGCAGACGCTCTATCCATCTGAGCCACCGCGGGCACAGAGGATAGTGTGTCTGCAGGGACTTATCCCTTGCACACTCCCCGTGAGATCCACATTCCCAACATGTCCACCCCACTACATTCGTAGTGTGCCTAACAGATGTTTGCCGATCGTAGTCATTACTCGTGGCAGATTAATCTACCAAGTCCCTTAAGAGTTTGGGCATAGCGTGTGCATTCGCACAAGAAGGTCAATGGCCGGGAAGCCGTATTTTAACTATATATGACGGTAGTATCTGTTCTCGAAAGAACAATTACTGTGGATCACCCTGCAGCTTTGCTAGAAATGAAATGATAATTAAATGGATGGAGCGTCTGCCATGTAAGCAGGAGATCCCGGGTTCGAGTCCCGGTCAGGGCACACATTTTCACCATTTCCCCAATGAAGTACATCACCGCCTGTTTGCAGCTAGGGTGTCCATTTAATTATCATTTCACTTCCTATAATAGTAGCTCCACCTCTCATTGAATTAAAGTGATCAGTTGCCCGTTATATAAGGGTGCCCAGGTATTTTGATTGGATAGTGGGTTTATAGTTCTTATCTATGTGATTTCTGCAACCCCTTAGTCAGTCCACCATACACAATTGAATTAGAATCCAGAAATCACAATATATTTTATTATATTTATGTTTTTGAATATTGAGGACTTTGATTTGGGGCGAGTATTTACTGACTTACAGAAATACAAAGTTTGCCTCTATAGCTGTGGAAATGTGTGTGCTGAGAATTACTGGGAGGGAAAAGGAAACAGAAAAATGGACAGGGAACAGGCAGGATTAGGAGACGTAGTGTGGAGGTAGTGGAGATGAGTGATACATGTAGTGATGGAGGTGAGTGGGGGGAACATTGAGGTGACAGTCTGGTGAGAGGCATTGAGTGGATATCAGGCTACATGGACTTCAAGCTACAATGCCTGTAGCTTGAGACCAGAATACCAGGAGAAGCCAGGGAAGAGGCTTAATCAAGCAGTGGGACTCCAATGAATGAATGATGTGAGTAGAAGAAACTGAGGATGGTTTGTATTTCAAAACTGAACATTTTTGTACAACCTATTAGGGTAGTAACTTAAATGGAAATATTGGGGTGTGAATGTAGTTTATAAATGGTCATAGCTGATGCGTTCAGCACTACCATAAGTTATTTGATACTAATATAATGGAAGGAAACATTCCACGTGGGAAAAATTATATATAAAAACAAAGATGAGGTGACTTACCGAACAAAAGCGCTGGCAGGTCGATAGACACACAAACAAACACAAACATACACACAAAATTCAAGCTTTCGCAACAAACTGTTGCCTCATCAGGAAAGAGGGAAGGAGAGGGGAAGACGAAAGGAAGTGGGTTTTAAGGGAGAGGGTAAGGAGTCATTCCAATCCCGGGAGCGGAAAGACTTACCTTAGGGGGAAAAAAGGACAGGTATACACTCGCACACACGCACATATTTATCCACACATACAGACACAAGCAGACATATTTAAAGACAAAGAGTTTGGGCAGAGATGTCAGTCGAGGCAGAAGTGTAGAGGCAAAGAAGTTGTTGAAAGACAGGTGAGGTATGAGTGGCGGCAACTAGAAATTAGCGGAGATTGAGGCCTGGCAGATGACAAGAAGAGAGGATATTCTGAAGGGCAAGTTCCCATCTCCGAAGTTCAGATAGGTTGGTGTTGGTGGGAAGTATCCAGATAACCCGGACGGTGTAACACTGTGCCAAGATGTGCTGGCCGTGCACCAAGGCATGTTTAGCCACAGGGTGATCCTCATTACCAACAAACACTGTCTGCCTGTGTCCATTCATGCGAATGGACAGTTTGTTGCTGGTCATTCCCACATAGAATGCATCACAGTGTAGGCAGGTCAGTTGGTAAATCACGTGGGTGCTTTCACACGTGGCTCTGCCTCTGATCGTGTACACCTTCCGGGTTACAGGACTGGAGTAAGTGGTGGTGGGAGGGTGCATGGGACAGGTTTTGCATCGGGGGCGGTTACAAGGATAGGAGCCAGAGGGTAGGGAAGGTGGTTTGGGGATTTTATAGTAATGAACTAACAGGTTACGAAGGTTAGGTGGATGGCGGAAAGACACTCTTGGCGGAGTGGGGAGGATTTCATGAAGGGTGGATCTCATTTCAGGGCAGGATTTGAGGAAGTCGTATCTCTGCTGGAGAGCCACATTCAGAGTCTGGTCCAGTCCCGGAAAGTATCCTGTCACAAGTGGGGCACTTTTGTGGTTCTTCTGTGGGGGATTCTGGGTATGAGGGGACGAGGAAGTGGCTCTGGTTATTTGCTTCTGTACCAGGTCGGGAGGGTAGTTGCGGGATGCGAAAGCTGTTTTCAGGTTGTTGGTGTAATGATTCAGGGATTCCGGACTGGAGCAGATTCGTTTGCCACGAAGACCTAGGCTGTAGGGAAGGAACAGTTTGATGTGGAATGGGTGGCAGCTGTCATAATGGAGGTACTGTTGCTTGTTGGTGGGTTTGATGTGGACGGACGTGTGAAGTTGGCCATTGGACAGGTGGAGGTCAACGTCAAGGAAAGTGGCATGGGATTTGGAGTAGGACCAGGTGAAACTGATGGAACCAAAGGAGTTGAGGTTGGAGAGGAAATTCTGGAGTTCTTCTTCACTGTGAGTCCAGATCATGAAGATGTCATCAATAAATCTGTACCAAACTTTGGGTTGGCAGACTTGGGTAACCAAGAAGGCTTCCTCTAAGCGACCCATGAATAGGTTGGCGTACGAGGGGGCCATCCTGGTGCCCATGGCTGTTCCCTTTAATTGTTGGTATGTCTGGCCCTCAAAAGTGAAGAAGTTGTGGGTCAGGATGAAGCTGGCTAAGGTGATGAGGAAAGAGGTTTTAGGTAGGGTGGCAAGTGATCGGCGTGAAAGGAAATGCTCCATCGCAGCGAGGCCCTGGACGTGCGGAATATTTGTGTATAAGGAAGTGGCATCAATGGTTACAAGGATGGTTTCCGGGGGTAACAGATTGGGTAAGGATTCCAGGCGTTCAAGGAAGTGGTTGGTGTCCTTGATGAAGGATGGGAGACTGCATGTAATGGGTTGAAGGTGTTGATCTACGTAGGCAGAGATATGTTCTGTGGGGGCTTGGTAACCAGCTACAATGGGGCGGCCGGGATGATTGGGTTTGTGGATTTTAGGAAGAAGGTAGAAGGTAGGGGTGCGGGGTGTCGGTGGGGTCAGGAGGTTGATGGAGTCAGGTGAAAGGTTTTGCAGGGGGCCTAAGGTTCTGAGGATTCCTTGAAGCTCCGCCTGGACATCGGGAATGGGGTTACCTTGGCAAACTTTGTATGTGGTGTTGTCTGAAAGCTGACGCAGTCCCTCAGCCACATACTCCCGACGATCAAGTACCACGGTCGTGGAACCCTTGTCCGCCGGAAGAATGACGATGGATCGGTCAGCCTTCAGATCACGGATAGCCTGGGCTTCAGCAGTGGTGATGTTGGGTGTAGGATTAAGGTTTTGTAAGAAGGATTGAGATGCAAGGCTGGAAGTCAGAAATTCCTGGAAGGTTTGGAGAGGGTGATTTTGAGGAAGAGGAGGTGGGTCCCGCTGTGACGGAGGACGGAACTGTTCCAGGCAGGGTTCAATTTGGATGGTGTCTTGAGGAGTCGGATCATTAGGAGTAGGATTAGGATCATTTTTCTTCGTGGCAAAGTGATACTTCCAGCAGAGAGTACGAGTGTAGGACAGTAAATCTTTGACGAGGGCTGTTTGGTTGAATCTGGGAGTGGGGCTGAAGGTGAGGCCTTTGGATAGGACAGAGGTTTCGGATTGGGAGAGAGGTTTGGAGGAAAGGTTAACTACTGAATTAGGGTGTTGTGGTTCCAGATTGTGTTGATCGGAATTTTGAGGTTTTGGAGGGAGTGGAGCTGGAAGTGGGAGATTGAGTAGATGGGAGAGACTGGGTTTGTGTGCAATGAGAGGAGGTTGAGGTTTGCTGGAAAGGTTGTGAAGGGTGAGTGAGTTGCCTTTCCGGAGGTGGGAAACCAGGAGATTGGATAGTTTTTTGAGGTGGAGGGTGGCATGCTGTTCTAATTTACGGTTGGCCTGTAGGAGGATGCTCTGAACAGCCGGTGTGGATGTGGGAGAGGAAAGATTAAGGACTTTTATTAAGGATAGGAGTTGACGGGTGTGTTCATTGGCTGAGTTGATGTGTAGGTGAAGGATTAGGTGGGTGAGGGCAATGGATTGTTCAGTTTGGAACTGGTATAGGGACTGATGGAAGGAAGGGTTGCAGCCAGAGATGGGAACTTTGAGTGTGAGGCCTTTGGGGGTAATGCCAAATGTCAGACAAGCCTGAGAAAATAAAATATGCGAGCGTAATCTGGCTAGGGCGAAGGCATGTTTGCGGAGGGAATGTAAATAAAACTTAATGGGGTCATTGTGGGGGTGTTGTGAGGGTGACATGGTATTAGAAGGTGGAAAGTGTAACATGAGGTGAAATGAAAATGAAAATAAAAATATATGGGGAGAGATAAAGGTGAACCGGAAAGAAACTGGAGATCTGGAATGAGAAAAGGCAAAAAGGAGTTGGTTACAGCTGGGCTATGTTGGACTTGGGTTGGTAGACAACGATGTGCATAAAGGTTAGGTGGTTGTGTTGCCGCCAAAACACGTTAAAGGACGGAGAAATTCGGGAAAATTTCGAAAAAATTGCGTGTAGTATATTAAAAGGAGTGGTATTTTGGTGGCAGATTATGAAAATGAGGCTAACAATTGTCTGACGAAGAAATAATGGCGTTAAAACCCGTGGGAAGCGGCTAAAAATGATCAGTGATGTGGGAAAATCGGATATGGAAATAAAGCGAAAGTTATTAGAACTGGCCGAAATGGTTGTTTAAAAGGTGAAAGGAGCTGTTTGTGAACTAGAAACGGTGGATATTATAGCGGCGGTAGTGCTGAAAGCGGCAAAAAAATTTTTTTGGTTATGGTTTGGAAGTGGGTTACGTATTATTGAGTATATATATAGGCGGGATAAAATAGTATAGCAGATTACGGTAAAAAGGAGAACAGATACTGTTCTTTTGATGTACTGTTTTTCTTCTTTCTCATGAGATAGTGTACTGGAGACATTTGTTTTCTTTTCCTTATTTTGTCTTGAATGTCTCAGTAGTTTCTTGGAATTAATTGTTTACAATTATTTATGGAGCTGTCTTTTGAATAATGGGTAGGGTGGTTATGAAGAATACAGTCAGCAGAAATAAGGTTTCTATGGTCTACTTTATAACATATGAAAGCTGATCACCTCTAAAATGAAGGTGCTGGGAGTGTATAGTAGAGTGGAAACAACTGAAGCATGTGGGATGAATGTGTCAATGCTTTTGGAGAGAATGGCTGATAATACAGTATCACTTCCTGTTCACTAGATTTGTCTCTGGTGCCAGTACCTTTGTTCATAAAATATTTCCCATCAAGACTTTCACTACAGTTTGATACCAGACCAATCTGTTCGTCTTTCTGCCTCACCTCTCTACAGGGAGTCCAGCAGGGAGCTGCCTTGCCCCCATCTGCCACCCACACTCATGGTCATATGTCCCACCTAATGTGGATGATCCATGCACAAGGAGAGAGATGTGCTCAGGTAGCCATGAACAATAGAACTTCATTGCAGCACAGAAGGCACATGATAATGTTGGGCAAGTGAAACAGCTTCCTAGTGCAAGCAACATAAAAATACTCCTGATATGCTGTAAGGTTGTCACTAATGTGAGCTAAGCTGAGCACTGCAAGCTGCACTGATGATGTCCTAGATTCCAATGTTGCTGTGCTCAGAGGAAAAGTTTTGACTGTAACAGCAGCCAAAAGTATGAACTGTCATCCCCATGGAGGAGATGGCAGTGCCATCCATGAGGCACACACCTGGAAGGAAAATACAGAAATTGGGCCAAGACATCAGTAAGGAGGGATGATGATGTGGAATGGAGCAGGCAGAAAGATACCAGGATGAAAGAAAGAAGTGGCACAAGGCATTTGAACACGGAGCAAAACCATTCAAACACTATGCAGAAGCACTTGAACACAGAGATGAAGGCTACCTAATGGATCACAAGACACTGGTAAAAAGCTTCCAGAGAGAAAAAGGAATTATAAAAGCACAAGAAGAGAGATGTTCCTGAGTGGACAAGAGGAAGAGTGTTTCATTGCGGCACAGATGGTGCATGCCAACATGAAGCAAATGAAACAACTTTGTGTTGAAGGCAAGGTAGTGAATGCCCTGATGCATGAAAAGATTGCCACTAATATGAAAACTATTCTTGAAGCTTCCAGTTGAGCACCCTGTAACAACTGACAAACACTGCTGTAGGTTGCACTGGCAATGCCAATATTGTGGGCTGCATTCTTATTAATATAGTCATGCATTCCAAAGTAGATAGTTGATGTCGAGTCTGGAATTTGGGTTGGCTGGTGAGCCTCTGTACATTCTCCTACAAAGGCTATGTAGTGGAGAAATACTGTTAAGTTGTCCAGTGTCGCATGGCTCCAGGGTGGAAACCGTGCAGTGGCTGTCATTGGCAAGATCCACTGCACTGAGGGTGAGTTTCAGTTTCAAGCCTGTTAAGATGCCAGCAACTGACATACCTCTGTTGTGTGGCATAAGGCAGGATTGTAAAGCACCAGCCAGATGCTACACCACCCACTTCCACCTCATTCCAATTATGTCTCCTAATCCATCCTGTTCCCATACGCATCAGATTCTCTTTCTGTCTCACCTCCACAAAAAATCCACCTGAGAAATAATCTGCCTCACCTGCCACTCATTCTCCTCACTACTTGTACCCATCTGTAAGTAAAGAAAGGAGTGTTACATTGAATGTGTTTGATGTGGCATTATTACTGCACAAACAGCAAAAATGTGGTAAGTGATAAACATTTTTGCTATTACTTTCTGTGGGGTATCTGTGAGAGAAATTCATGATAATTTAAAATTATTGGGGAAGTTTTCTGCAAAACACTAAGTGCTCTCATTGCCAAATACTGGATGAATATAATGTCAGTACATGAATGCAATTAGTGAAGGTGCATAAACAAGCTTACACACAGTTCCTAAATGTTAAACATGAAACAGTGTGTTAACTGTGTAACATAAGATTGTATGTTTTATAAAGCAGATAAGTACAGGATTTTAAATTTTAAAATTTGAGCAATTTTTATGTGAAATGATGACAGTAAATATTTATTTGTCCCTGCCAGTCTTCAGATAGCAAGCGTGCAACTGGAATAAAGTTCTGGCTTTCTGTAACTCGGTAATATTGATGGTTGTTTATAATTGAGTAGATTAGATGCTCAATTATACACTGATCTGTACTTTTTCTAAAAGATAGAAACAATTGATTCTGTTCTTTATCAGGTCATGTTGAAACACACTTAGTTTATCACTAGTTTGCTTTACTTGTGCAGATAAGGTATTTTTTATGTTAACACGCAAATTCTTTTTTTGTCAATCAGGCCCTGCTGAGGAGGAAGGCACACGTCCCATCGCTCAGGTGAGTGAAAGTAGTGGATGCACGTATGAGACTGGCAGAGCAAGTGTGATTTTCACCAGTAGCATATAAAGTTTGGTTCTGTGGCATGTAATGAACCCCACACTGCTTCCTGTCCTCCTCCCAGGGTGAGGACACATTTCATCAGCTCAGGGCTTGGAACCGTTAAAATACTTCCTCCTATTCTGAGCTAATCTGCACACTACCCACTTGCTTAATCAAATAAACTCCTTTATTAATATCCTATTCATCTCCATTACAGTCTCTTTGCGTCTCCCATGGCAGTCTGTTTCCTGACATCACGAACTTTGCAACTTCTTTAGCACTGTTAACTGAAATGCTATCTCAAGTTAAATTACCTGCTAAATGACCCAAAAAATATCTCAAAGACCACTCATATACTGGCTCTTAATTTAAAACGAGTAACTCTCTTTAATTATTAATGTCAAGTCATGTGTCATTGGTCAGTGTACAGAATCTTACTGACAGCTCAACTTCATCTTCGTTCTCCTGATGTCGTGGCAGTTGTCATGATGCTGACAGTTCTAGGGGGAAGGCACATTGCTGAACAAGAATGAGACAGCAAGGAATAAACCCATGGACTGGTTGTTTGTGTTGCCATCATCATTTGTGAAAGTGGCATGGTTGGACCATGTAAAATTTGGGAATTCGTGTGGATGCTGATAACCACGCCGTAGAGTGCCCCCTAACCAGATATCATCATCATCATGATAGAATAAAACACTGAATTCATCATGAACTGTGAAGAACGATAAACTAATTATCATTATCCCACCCTGCAGATATGCTGCATCAGTCTCCACTAGATTTTGTGTGTTTTGGTTGGCAGGTGATACTAGAGGAGGCCAAAATGCATGCGTTTTAACTCACACAGGCTGGCGTGAGGTCTGGAACAGGACAAGGAAATTAGAATTTAGAAAAACGGACTTAGCTGGTGGAATACTTAACTTTAATCCATTAATGATGAACGTCTGTCTTGATGGTACATGATTCACAATATCAATAGTAACTGATATGGGCACCTTGCTAGGTCGTAGCAAATGAAGTAGCTGAAGGCTATGCTAAACTATCGTCTCGGCAAATGAGAGCGTATTTTGTCAGTGAACCATCACTACAAAGACCGTTGTACAGCTGGGGCGAGTGCTAGGAAGTCTCTCTAGACCTGCCGTGTGGTGGCGCTCGGTCTGCAATCACTGATAGTGGCGACACGCGGGTTCGACGTATACTACCGGACCGCGGCCGATTTAAAGGCTACCACCTAGCAAGTGTGGTGTCTGGCGGTGACACCACATTAGTGACAACAGAAAAGGGTATAAAAGTTTAAAGCCACCATTTGAAATAAAATAAAAAAAAAAACACTTTGTGGTGGTGACCATTGTTCATCGGTACTATAGACATTGTGAGATGTACACCTTCACCAAAGCGATGTGTTACACCATAGTTGATATTCATTAAACATGACAATAAATATTCCTTAAAATCGACACTTACCACTTACTGTTGTCTAAAATGCTTGCTGATCGCAGTTGGGAACTGAGATTTCCCCATTTTTGAGCAAATATCACAAACACAAATGACAGGTACTCGCAATCGCAAACACGTTTCAAAGTACCTTTCTAGAATGATATCAGACTCATTCTCCTCCATACATTCATGGCCTGTCAAACTCCCTAAACTCTTCTGAAAATACTTTCCTGCTTGTGAAATAACTACCAAGTGAACTACTTTGAGAGGTATACTTGTCATAGTGTTTGTTATGTTTGACAAATGTTGATTAGTAATTCAATAAAACTACCTTAGTGTACTTAAGCACGTGCATCACAAATTGTGCAGTGTGATTTCAAAGTAACTGTTTAGTTACTTTTGTTGTTAGGGATTTACTTTCAGTAATATTAATATAGGTCTCTGGTACATTAAACAGAATCGAATGATCATTCTTGTGATCTTTCAGATCTTGCATTGACTTACTTGCCAGCTCCCATGACCATGGCAAACAGTCCTTTATCCAGTAAGTGGTTTCTTTTTCATACATCTTGTTGTTTAGGACCAATATGTGGCACAAATCTTAAAGGTCATGCAATGTGTCAGATAAAATAAAATGTTTAAGAAACCAAAAAAGAGGAGCCATAAGTTTATGTAAATGCAATCAAGAATGTAACACAGGAATGGCCGCTGAGGTGCCACCTCTCCATTTCTTCCCTCCTCCTCTTTGCTAATCATGACATTATTCCAATGGAATACTGGTGGCCTTCAATCCAAAAAGATGACTTGCGGCTGCTCTTGGAATCGCAGCCTCTGCTAGTTCTGTGCCTGCAGGAAACAAAATTGCATCCTCAAGACTGATTTGAGCTTTTGTATTTCTTCCCAGTCTGCTTTGACTCCCTCTCTCCAAAGATGGCATTCCATATCGTAGGAGGAGAGTGGGGAGTCATGTGGCTCATATGGAAGGACGTTCAAAGTCAACCCTGCTACCTGACTACCCAGCTTGAAGCTATACCTGTCCGCATTTTACTTCCTCTTCTGAACTTTTCCATATGTACTGTTTGCATCCCTCAGTCATTCGGTGTCATGGACACTCTACATCCAGCTTACTGGCCAACTGCCTCACCCCTTTCTGCTGCTCGTTGACTGTAATGCACACCATTCCCTTTGGAAATCTCCCAGAACCTGACAGAGAGGTGCCCTCTAGGCTGAACTTCTCAGTCACCTTAACCTCATTTGCCTTGTCGTGGGAGTACCCATCTTCCTTTTATACTACATGCACTCCTACCCATATCTGGAAATCTCCTGCACTGCTCAATTTGCCCATCATCTCATCACTGTCTCTAGTACGTACTCGAGCAACCATTTACCATTTGCTATCCATTTTCTGACTCCTACCCCACATATATGCACACCCAAATGGCAACTTTCTAGGGATGACTGGAGATTTACTGTCCCCTGGCACCCTTTGAGTGACATAATTTCTCCAGTTGTGATGGCCAGGTAGAATATCGTACAAATGCCATCATTACCACCACACAATATTCCATTCTCGCACTTCATCTTTACTGTGCCATGTCCCAGTGCCTTGATTGACTGAGCTGTGTTGTGACTCAACTCACATGCAGAGATGTGTTCACCATGTTTTTAACCATCATTCTATGATGGCAAACTGCATTCATTATGAACAGTTGCATGCACAGTGTCGTTGCACCCTTCAGGATAGCAAAAATCTAGCTAGATTTCCTTAACTAGTTCTTCTAACAGTTCCACTACCTCAATTGTTGTATGGGCCCTGCAGGACCAAGATCCATTGGGCTGCTATTCTGCGGAGATTTCAAGCTCCACCCACTATCATTCTGCCTTCTTCCACCAGAAACAAGTGGAGGAGGCTTGGGTAGTACCCTTATTTTGGCAGATTAGCGAGTGCTACAAGTTGCCTTTAGTATGATTGGGCGAGAACTTGCTCTCACATCATATCGATCCTCCAACACAGTGATGGATGATGTTTGCATTCAGATGTTGCTAAACCTTTCTTTTGTGGGCAAGCACTTGCTCTTTCTTATGTACAACTGCATCTGGGCAGAGGGCGCCGTTTGCCAGATGCCAGCATAAAGACACTGTCATTCCCATACCCATACCCAAGCCCAGTACGGAAAAATACCTTCCTTCTAGTTACTGCCCCATTTCTCCCACAAGCTGTGTTTGCAAACTGATGAAACATGTAATTCATGCCTGTCTGGTATAGTGACTAGTGTGTGGCAATTCACTGACCACTGTACCGTGCGGATTTTGAGCAGGCCGTCCTGCAGCTGACCATCTCATCACTTTGTCAACGTGTGTCGCGAATGGTTTTCTGTGGATATATCAGACACTGGCAGTGTTTTTAAATTTGCAGAAAGCCTAAAACACCTTCTGAAGGATGGGTGTTCTTGATCTCTCTACATGTGGCACATCTGAGGCCGCATGCCCCATGTCCTTCAGGTACTTTTAAAGTATTGATTTTTCAAGGAATGTTGGTACTGCCATGTCAGACACCTTCACCAGGAAGTTGGTGTGCCTCAGGGTACTGTTTTGAGTGTGACCCTCTTTGCTATTGCCTTTAACTTTATTATGTCCTGTCTCCTGCAGGTCATCTCCAGCAGTCTACTGTTGCCCACCCCTACCCTGTTACCCTCCCACACCCTGTCCCAGCCTCCTCCTTACCCCCACATGATTGCCTGTTTCGTCATGTGCAACTGCTCGCAGCCTGGTTTCAGCTGCCAGAGAGTGTGATCACGTGTGTGAGAGTTGCATTTGCGTGAGTATGTGAGTGTATGTTATCTATATATAACAGAGGCCTTGTTCACTGAGAGCTCACTTTCTTACAGTTTTTTTTTTTTTTGTCATGCCTGTGTGCCTTCCATGGTATTGTTAAATTCATTTCTGAAGAATTGTGATGGCTCGAGGCATTGAGGTGCTGGGGTAGGGGTCAGTGTACACTCATCAGCAAACAAACAATTGTGCCTTATTATACAAAAGCCAGGAAAGATCAGACCATTTGGCAATAGTGCCGTAAAAACCAGACCAGGGATTGATCTCGGGGAGATGAGTGTCATTGGTGTGGTAAATGTGAGGTGTCTGATACTGACTCAGTATTCGTGTATGCCCCATATGCTAGTGATCGCTTACTTAACTGCATAGGTTATTGACCTGACTCTCAGAAGGTTCAAATCACTGACATAAGCACACTCTTAGCCTTAGTATATTTATTGGCATTCAGGTTCTAAGTGCTCACTGTCTACCATTCAAGCAACTAAGAATGGAAGACCAGTTTTACCAACAAGTTTTTTGTATTCCACTGCCACTCATATTCTTCATTTTGCAGCTTGAAAATATATCTCTGCATGTTTTAGAATGAAGGTTAAGGCCTCAAAATTACCTGCTCTTCCCAAATCCATTCTCCATGGTGAAATGATAGAAGCATTGCACGGTAACCTGAAGGTGCAGAGTTCAAAGCTACACATTTCCATTTTTTAATTGTTTTTGCAAATTCACTAGAAAGAGAGGGACAGATTTTTGGACATTTATGCAAATAATGGAATTGTGTGTCTGAGTAATTAAATAGCTGCTCTTGTTGCGGATGGGCTTCACTCTGTTTCAGATACATTTATTACAGTACCTGTAGCTAAAGTCATGAAAGTTATAATGTTTTATGATAGAGAAAATAACCAACAACAAAAGCAACATTTGAAGAGCTCTTCTTAAAAGACAGAATGAAACATGAAACCTTTAACAGTTCATGATAAGAAATGTTACACACTACTACAACCACACTTAATACTTACCATCCTTAATTGTTTAAAGCAGTGGTTAAAATTTCCCAGAGTACTTTGACAAAGTGTGAACAAATAATGATGTTCTTGTGCACCTACATACAGCCATTAAAGCTCTAATGAATGGGCAGGCAGCATTATTAAATTAGTTATTAACATTACTGGGTCAGCTACTTGTCAGAGAATATTAACTATAATCTATTAGATCTATTATGAACTACCAGAAAAAAGAATGCCAACAATTAAAAGCTTCCAGATGCATTTGAACTCGGATGCTGGCATCTTAAGTACTCACTTATGTGCCTTTACTGGTGTAGATGTAGAATGAGAGCCAAATTTGATATAGCTATTTGAACACAAACCAGACCTCATGGCAAAGAATAGAAACAGTGAAACTAATGATTCACAGTATCATCCAGTTGCAGGCGTAGGTAAGTAGAGTGTTGCAACAAAACATTTGATCATATTCCATCAGATCTCATCTGTCACATGTGCCAAAGTATAACTTCACTTTCCATTACAATGCTTGTGTATATTCCAGCAAAATATCAACATTGTGAAGTGCACTTCCACAAACATTTCTACAGCAAAAAGAGATAAAATTTCTTCCCTGGGTCTACAATACTATTCAGGTTTTCATCACACGATGTTTGTCTTGTATGGGAGTCCTAGTGTACTGCATATCGTGCTCGAAAAAGGGAACAGGAAGAAGGGGAAGATAAAGAAGATGATGGCGAGGTGAGTTGCAGTCTTGTGTTAAACCTTCATAGCAGCAATAGTTGCGGGCACAGATCAGCGTCATTTCCCTAAATTGCTCCAGGCAAATGCCGAGATGGTTCCTTTGAAAGGGCACGGCCGACTTCTTTTCCCATCCTTCCCTAAACTGATGAGACCGATGACCTCGCAGTTTGGTCTCTTCCCTCAAAACAGCCCAGCCAGCACAGATCAGTGGAAGATGTCATGGAAGGTCTTAGAACATCACTGAGACCCTAATTACAAGTAACAGACATAAGAAATAAATGAATACACCTTTTGTTGTTGTTACCCATGCCCTGGCTCCAACTCAAACCATTAATGTTTGCTTGACTGTGATATTCCTGTGGTGCTGCTTGTGAGTGGATGACTGTAACTGAGGTATTGTCAGAGGTGTTAGTCATCAGAAATGGCATATTATTCCAATGCTGATTTCTCTCTTGTCATGCTGATAAATGGCAAAAATGTTTAAGGAAATTTTGTTCAAATATGTGGCCTGTCCCCAGTGTAAGCTGTGCAGGGTTCAGCAAACGTCTGCAGTATGCAGATGATTTGGCTTTCCATCCATTCTTGTCACATATCTGGCAGAGTCGTGAATTTCTATGTATCCTATGTTGACATGACAAATATTAAGGGGTAGTAACGTGCATTTTTAAAGCTATACAAATTCACCCCAAGGGTGACTATGGGAATGGAAATTGCCTGAGTATTGGGAACTTTGGATGAAATATCAACCTGTGTGATTGATGAATCTTTGGAATGGCAGAAGTCTACCCCTACTGTAAACAGAATTTTAAAGAATTTTGTTGAAGGAGGCACTATCAGCAGAATGCCTGGCTCAAGATAATGAGCACACAGCAGGAAAACACATAGCTTGCCTGTAAGAGCCAACTAATCCCTCCCCTAGATACGAAGCAGTTGTAGTGAGTGACCAACTTCCCAGTTCCAATGATGCAGTTCACTGAGGGCCAAGGAAAGCTGTACTGCACGCACAATGATCCACTATAAAACAGGAACTCAGTGAGGAAATGTGTTACACTGGCTGGCAGCCACAGAGCTCCATCTGAATGCAATGTGGAAAAATGTACTTTTCACAGATAAGTTGTCTTACCAAGACCAAACAGTAGTTTAGCAGCCCGTTGGGGGCGTTGGTTTCCCCGTTGGGGGCGTTGGTTTCCCCGTTGGGGGCGTTGGTTTCCCCGTTGGGGGCGTTGGTTTCCCCGTTGGGGGCGTTGGTTTCCCCGTTGGGGGCGTTGGTTTCCCCGTTGGGGGCGTTGGTTTCCCCGTTGGGGGCGTTGGTTTCCCCGTTGGGGGCGTTGGTTTCCCCGTTGGGGGCGTTGGTTTCCCCGTTGGGGGCGTTGGTTTCCCCGTTGGGGGCGTTGGTTTCCCCGTTGGGGGCGTTGGTTTCCCCGTTGGGGGCGTTGGTTTCCCCGTTGGGGGCGTTGGTTTCCCCGTTGGGGGCGTTGGTTTCCCCGTTGGGGGCGTTGGTTTCCCCGTTGGGGGCGTTGGTTTCCCCGTTGGGGGCGTCGGATTTCTATGAGAGGAGCAGGAATGCTTCCTCAGTAGCAGGCCGTATGCCCACATTTTGAAGAAAGTGGTGCTGCATTTAGTGTGAATGCTATATTGTTTACGGGATCTCATGCTACAGGAAGAATATTCACTTGTGTATAGGTCTGCTCATTCAACTGCAGCTGTCCAACATAGACATTAATGTAATGGACTTGCTGTGAGAGACTGCTCACATGAACACAATGGAAATTATGTGTGTGTAAGTAGCACGAACACACAGAGAACTGGCTGTGAAACACACCATTTATAGCTGATGCTCTTTTGGACTGCTTTTTTTGAAGCCTCGGTGGGGTTGCCTCTTCTGACAAATGGGTCCAATGCCTCACAGATTCAGTGCCAGGGTGCATGACAGAAGTCAGAAATAATGGGGCATTCTGGATAAAATGTTATGGACTGAGAACATTTTACTTTCTTTCCTTGTTCTGCTGTGCAGTGTTCTGTCAGTGAGAGCCAGCACAAAATCTCTTGGTGACGGAAAAATATCAAAGATGAGAGAAGGAAATTTGAGCTAGTTCTAGTTGGCATTATCCTTGTACCTGAAATAAATTTATTTTAATTTAATATTTTGAGTATTACATTCTCTTTACTTGCTCTCTGCCTACACACATGAAATGAATAAATCAAGAGTGCCCCTTTTTAGGGCTATTTTTTGTTATGTCAAATTCATCTCCCTCCCACTCCATTGCCACCCATCGGACTCGGCCAAAAATGTGCAAAATATATCTTCTCTCTCTCTCTCTCTCTCTCTCTCTCTCTCTCTCTCTCTCTCTCTCTCTCTCTCTCTCTCTCTCTCTCTCTCTCTCTCACACGCACACGCACACGCACACGCACACGCACACGTGCACGCACACGCACACGCACAGGCAAATTAGAAATTGGAAAGTCTCTCATGACCAAATAAGAAAACAGGGCAGTAGGATAATTTGTAGTTTCTAAATGGTGTATATATATAGAAATCGGTCTGTATGTTGCATTTATTTGATGGAGTACATGTGTTTCCTCATGCTGTATGTAGAATAAGAAACAATATGCCATTTAATTTCTGTTGGACAAAACGTGTTTATTTCTTGTCTGAATCCTGAGCTACAGCAATGAACTTTGTCCAGAGATTGTTCTTCCTTCATGTAATTGAGGAAAAATGCAACTGTGGACACTGCATCATGTAATTTCCCCATGCATCCTCCACAGCCTGACTAAACACAGCTTTGTTAGAGGCCATCTGATCTCGACTGTCGGTCATTTGTCCTAATCAGTGCTACCTAACAATAGCAAGACCGTGCACTCAATTTGCTTACTAAATCACAATTTGTCTTACATCACTGCACCCTTCAGTAAGAGTGATACATTTGGTGAGTGGGAAGTAACTATACTGCCACTCATCTCAGACACTTAATACTTGCAGAACTGCAGTGCAAAAGGAGGGAGGTAGGGTGGGTGGGAGGGAGGTAGGAGGGAAGTCAGTATGGGACTGATGTAGCAGAAAATCAGTTTGTAAAGTAAGCACCACTTGGTATTAGGCTCATACTCATGCAGTTTATGGACTGCAGTTGTTCTTGTTGTTGTTGTTGTTGTTGTTGTTATTGTTATTGTCAGTCCGAATGGGGTTTGATGCAGTTCTCCACTCTGGTATACCTTGTGCAAGCATCCTTGGCTCTCGGTAACCATTATTAAATTCATTATCATGTGTTTAAATCTGGTAGGAGGCATACAGTAATGATTGTAACACAGTACCACATGGAATGACTTCAGTGCAGTCACTGCCACCAACTTCTGTACAAATAACTGGTCAGAGAATTCTGTACTGCCTTCACAAAGTGAATAAAAGTACTTGTTTCTCATGAGGTACTGCAGTGCTGGAAGTTAAGCCGCATCCTGTTAGCAACTGACACAAGCTGAGTGGACCAAAATCCATTTAGTTCACTTTCAGAGGACTAATTCCAGACCACTACTGTAGCTCCTCAATGAGCTATGGACATTTATGGACGTGTTTAGTCAGATGTTTTTACCTATTTTTCCACTTTTTGTCTCCATTTTAATTTCTTGTATTTCCTTTGTTTTGACTGCCATTGGGACCCTAGTTGTTGGGCTGCCCCAGTCCAATTATGCTCCTGCTCAAGTCACTACTGGACAAAAAATTCTTATTTGCAGTTTCCTCTCTATTGGATGTGTTCACATTAGTCACATTATGTTGCTGCTGTCATAATATCAGCTTCCATCCCTGTTAGCCATGACCACAGAGATATGCATGGCCAAAATACAAAGTTGCCTTCAAAACTGTCCACAGCAACTGCTCTAACAGCTTCCCAATTAAATGATCGAATATACCAAAATGGGATAATGATGCATTGCCTGTAGTTCTGTCAAACTGTGCTCTTACAGATTACTTTAAAGACTTCAGTTTTGAAATTTCCTTTCCCCTCCAAGTGATGTAGGACTTGCCTTATGCGTGTCAAGGAATCCAAATTTACATTGCAGTTGGATTTTGTGTAAATGTTACATTAGTTTCTTGTAAAAGTTGTAACAGCAGTCCCTGACAGGAATGCCTCATGTTAAGTCACCAGTACTGAGTACCACACTTGTTGATGATAGTTTTGTTGTTTAAGCTGTGTATCCAAATTGGCATATAGTTCCTTTAGTTGCTGGATATAAAATTTTCCAATTGTTTAAACTCCCACACCTTTATGCTGGTTCTTCATGCAGTCATTGTTGCTCTCTGCAGTGTTACTATGAATATGTGCTAGGCTGTTACAGTATTTGTGATTAATAATGCCGTATATCATTGCTACCAATGTCACATAGTACACTTCAAGACACCTACACTATCATCTTTGTAAATTAGATATACTTTTCTGCATATCACCTTAACACTGTCCACAGTATGAAGTGGCTTCCACCTAGTCATTCACTATGAAACACACAAGTCTCACTTGTTCTGTGTGTGCAGGTACAAATCAGTGAGGCTGATACACTGATGCCAGTTGCCACTGATGCATTTTTACAGGAGAATGCCATCAATAGCGATTTGGATGCCTACAGTGCTATATTTCAATCACATTGCAGTCTGCTGTAGCAGTGTGAACAACAAGAGCTATTCAGTGTAGTTTGGGGGCTAACTGAGCATGTGCTAATCAACACAAAATACATAATTCACATAGAAAATAACTATCCAAACCCTAACCAACAATGTGCCTTGAACAAACTGCTTGCATCTGTAAGAAGCTCCCTAATGGGGTAGTGTGACTCAATTGAAATGAAAACTTATGTGCTGGCCACGCATGTTAAGTATCTGTGGGCATACCCTCAACACATTAAACTTCCTTACCTCTGGGGCAGCTATTAGCATGTTGGAATCCAAAATATGAACTTTGATGAAGAATTACTCTAACACAACAACACTCTGGAACAGGTTAGTACACCCCTAAATAGACAAAGCTCATAAAATCATAATGTATTGTTGAGGCCAGTGTCCTCCATTTTTTTAGGTATGCAGTCATTACAATACTTGCAGATAGTTCAAAGTGTTTCGATCAGGATTCTGGGTATTCATGTGGCCTTTATGGCTTCCAATCAACATCACACTACTAATACAAAAGAAAGTGAGTCACATAGTTGTAAGCTGCCACAACTCTGCTACACTACATGGCATGTCATTTGCAACGTGTGCCACGTGAACTGCTGTGGCTCAACACTTTGGGATCTGCTGGTTCTCAGTAACTTGAAATCCAATGTAGACACTATCAGAATTGTACATGACATAATTTCTCTATCTCCTAACTGTGACAGTCTGTAATTTTATAATGGTCTGTTATTCCTTTCCCCTTTCATGAGGGGTGTTCATTCCAGCAAACTAAGCTGTACCATTATTTCGGTGACTGGCAGTGTCCTTACACCAGCCTCCAAACACCAATGTTGCCTTGCTTTTTGCGGGCACCTTTGTCCTTCTCTGTGACAGTGGCTGTATATGGCAGCTGTAATGAATTCAGACAA
Source organism: Schistocerca americana (assembly GCF_021461395.2). Classification (NCBI taxonomy): domain Eukaryota; kingdom Metazoa; phylum Arthropoda; class Insecta; order Orthoptera; family Acrididae; genus Schistocerca; species Schistocerca americana. The sequence continues at coordinate 116,857 of NW_025726027.1, forward strand.
TTAAAATTAAAATATTTTGTGGTTCTTCACTTGGATCATTATGCAGTTTTCATCAATCTCACTTTTATAAAATTTCTCATGTATTTACTTGCCACAGCACCTGATTCCTAATCTCCATCACTATTTTAGTGTAGCAACTTCTTGACATTAAAATGAGCATTTGCAGTGAGAAGACAACCACTGCCACATATCAAGATGTTTGATTTACACTCAAATTCTGTTGATGTAAAGTTATTCAGCTTCTTAATATTTTTGCAGATGCCGCAGAAGTTGAGGATGGAGGAACTGTTAGCAGGTGAGATATTTGCTTCCTTCAGTAGCTTAATTACACATTAAAGTTATGACTTTAATATTTTATTATGTGGTACTTTATTTTTCATCTTTTTCTTTGACATTAATATTCCATTGGTGGTGTGCTAAATAATTTTTGTGAAACAGTTTTTCAAAATTCTATACTATAACTTAACACTGGATGTTAATTATGTCATACATAATTCATACTGAAAATTGGCGGTGTTATTGTAACTACGAAAGATTGGTTATAAATGTGCAGTAGCAATGAAAATGTGTCATTGTAATGTTAAGCAAACATTACAAATAGGCACACTACGATAAGTAGTAATGAATTTTGCCACCTGACTGATGTGTGAAATAGCCTGACCCATCTGGGTGCCACAGTTACTCTCAATCCCCCGCCTGCCAAGAGTGTTGTTGACTACCCGGTGACAACATGCTACTGAGTACAAGGTGGCTGACTTGTTGGTGGCTTCACAACTTGTGTACTGCATTCTTGAGACCCATCTCATACTCCTCTCACCCCCTCTACTCCCATACCAGCTTCCCTAATTTGAAAATTTTGGAGTTCCCCTTAACTTAAGTTTCACAATCCTTCCCTCAGTACTAGCACCCCTACACTGCCCTTTCCCATGCCTAGCTCTGTACCTGTACCTGTACCTCCTATGTTACACCCTCTGCCACCCCATCCCCTCTATGACATTTGCATTAAATCTGTCCACCACAACTCCTCACGCAGTTGGCCTGCAGGTTTATGACAATTTATCTGATTGGCAGAGGGACAGAACACAACAAATGTTATTCCAGGCTTAGCCTTTTACTGCTTATTTCCAGATTAACCCTTTCATGGCCAATCGAACATCTTAGGCTGATGCATAACACTGTAGTGTTTCCTACAAGTTAAAAAACTCAGACTATACATACTGGAGACTTAAATCATCATAAATAATATAATTTGTTTCGCTGTTCACTTCAGTCTGTTGGGATAACTTTCTGAATCCACAACTGTAGAAATCATGTGATTTTGTAGCAAAGAGCCATGTTCAAAGTGTATTTTCACCCCAAAGGAAGTATGTCAAGATCATTGAACAGAGAGCAGAGAAGATGAAATCTGAGGGTGCAAGATCAAATGAAAAAGGTGGGTGCAAAATGACTTCTCAACCCAGTTGTTCTATAGTGTTTGTTGCCAGTCTAGCAGAATGCTGGTGACTGTTACTGTGGAATAGCACCACTTCACACAGTCTTCCTGGATGTTTTTCTGGGACTATATCTGCAAGATGTCTGTTGTTGACAATAAATACCAACAGGGAAGTTACACCTCATTAAAACAACTCGTAGTACACCACATGGTCACGTACATCTACATCTACATGATTACTATGCAATTCACATTTAAGTGCTTGGCAGAGGGTTAATCCAACCACAATCATACTATCTCTCTACCATTCCACTCCCGAACAGCGCATGGGAAAAACGAACACCTAAACCTTTCTGTTGGAGCTCTGATTTCTCTTATTTTATTTTGATGATCATTCCTACCTATGTAGATTGGTCTCAACAAAATATTTTCGCATTCAGAAGGGAAAGTTGGTGATTGAAATTTCGTAAATAGATCTCGCCGCAATGAAAAACGTCTTTGTTTTAATGACTTCCATCCCAACTCGCATATCATATCTGCTACACTCTCTCCCCTATTACGTGATAATACAAAACGAGCTGCCCTTTTTTGCACCCTTTCGATGTCCTCCGTCAATCCCACCTGGTAAGGCTCCCACACCCCGCAGCAATATTCTAACACCGGACCTCTGCACAATATCCATAACATTATCTTGTGTGGATGCTCAAATGTCTATGTGGCACTGCTGCTTTGTTTGGATTAAAGCATTCGTTTCCGTTCTTTCTCTTACATTAGCATAAAAACAAAATTTCTAGTCATCAGTAACAATACAGGTTAGAAATGGTCAGTGGTATTCACCCACTAATCAAGAACAAGCAAGAGGGTAATGTACATACAGCCAACCACTGATTTATATGGTTTGGCATGTGGTACCCATATGCTTTATTGTTGAACCTTCTCCTTTGTATTCAAATGCTGCACAGTGACGGAATGGTCATACTTCATCACATTTTCTGGTTCTTGAGTGCAATGATGTGCATCATCGTGGATTAATGCATTCAGATGATCTTCATCAAATGCTGAAGGTCTTTCTGAAAATGGAGGGTCAATAATGTCAAAACAATCATCCTTTAAATTAGAAAATCTTTCCTTGCCATGCTCTGTCCCATGGCATTATACCCATACATGGTGAAAACGTTACCATTGAAACCACATATTCATAAACACCACTGTTCTCATTTTGCCCACTTAGCCATTTTAAATTAAAATGTAGCAGTGCTTTGTGTCAACATAATATTCATAGAATGACAATTTACCTAAAAGAATGTGTCCACATTAAGTGAGAACAAGGTAATGTACTTCGTAAAAATGGTGGAAAAGACAACTGTATCCTTTGATCCCTAGGCATATGAACTTGTCTTAGATCACATGTAATGCCCCCAACAACACAAAACACAATGATGGGAAAGGCTGACTTAAAGCATACATTGTGTGCTCACTCTTACATTATTGGTATCGGCTGCATAAGTAACAATAACACAGTGCACAGTGTTCACTTAAGACGTCTCTCTGTTTTTGCTCCCAACATTTAATGTTCTAATGATGTACCAACATCATAATGCATTGATGATGGGTGGTTTAAATAAAAAATATGTACAAATGAAAAGAGCTTCGTGACAAGGCTGAAGATATATCGGTACATAGGACACTGCATAGAACTATATGGAACATTGTAGATGTAACTGTAGATGTGCTCCAAGGAAGTGTGTGGGGCCCTTGATATTGATGTTTTATATTAATGACATCACAGACATTCTTCTTCTTTTTGTTTTTCTGTTTGGGGTATCTAATGACCACATACTAATTTCAATGCTTCCTCCTTTGTTCTTCTTCCAGGTTTCCTTCGTCTTCACTATCTATCCTTTTTTCTTCCTGAGACCATTCTGACCCTGTCTTCCTCTTCTTCTTCCTGCCTTGGAATGCTTCCATTTGCAACACTTTCTTCTTGAAATCCTATCATTCTGCTGGGTCTTTTTCTTGTATTTCTTTCCAAATCTTTCCTAACTACTTGAATCTGTCCTGTTGTTGACATCTTGTCCCAAAGATGCTTAACAATCTGTTTGGTTAACCTGTTGCTGTTCACTCTGTATAAATGTCCAAAAAATAATAGTCAGCTCTTCTGCAGCATTTCAATTGTTTTTCCTATGCTGCAATATACTTCATTACTTCTTAATATTCATACTTATGGATTTCCTAGCAGTCTGAGTATTTTTCAAATGATTCTTAATTCTAGGACTTGAAGTTTGTATAATTCATAATTCAACATTAAACATTCACTTGCATAGAGACATTCTGGTTTTACTACTGTGCTGTAGTGCTGTATTTTCAAATTTTTAGACACACACATCTTGTTGTAAATGTTCATGTTTATATCATATGCTTTCTCCATTTTACATACTCTTTTGTCTACAGCAAATATTTTTGAAGCCATTGCCTTGAATCTTTCCTCACAAATATTTAAATTTATAAACCCTCTTTATCAGTTCATTATCTGTTACTAGGATTTCTGGGTCATTTTTTTATGTTTGTCCTAAAAAAAATTTTCTACAGAAACTTTTAAAGCTGCTTTGTTAGGTATTCCTTCTAAGAGGTTGATTTGTATTTCTGAATTTGTTATATTTTTATAAAGAATGGCATAATCATTTGCAAATACTAGACACTGAATTTCAGTATCTCTTTTTCCTGAAGTCTCCAGTCTCATTGTGACAGCTTATGTTCTTTGCCTTTTGTTTCAATTATCTTACTATTTCCTCTAAGATGCAGTTGAGGTGGTGTGGAAACATGTTGTCACCCTGCATAGGAGCCACTTTCCAGTCTTCTGGAATCTTTTCAGTTTCCCATATTTCTTCAGACATAATCTGAAGGTTAGTTGTCATTTCTGCTTGACACCAGTTATGGTTGAGATGATTTTATTTCTTCTCCACTGGCTTTGTTGTTTTTCAGGGTTTTTGTTTGTTTGCTGTAGGTGGTAGATCTGCTTCCATGTTTTCAACAAATATCTGGAAATTCTAGCTAACAATTCAGTTATCTACAGTTCAAGAGTTGATCAAAGTACTTTCTTAGTAATTTACATGTGTGGTTATTGCTCAGACCTACTTTACCATTTTCGTCTCTGCTGGAAATACATTGGAGCATGATAGCCCTTTTTGAATAAAACCATGACTGTATGTATGAGAGCATTTTTTCTGCTGTAGTACACAGTGATTCTTTTTTATCACTAATTATGATACTCGTGTCATCTGCAAATAGTAGAATTTTGGCTGAGCTGTCTGGAGCCTGTATGTCATTGATATAAACAAGAAATAACAATGGGCCCAGAATGCTGCCCTGAGAAACAACTATTTAAATTTGTTTTGGTTCAGATATGGGTTTAAAATTGTGAAGACTCTTGGAGGACCTCAGCTCAACAACTTGTGACCTGTTTTGCAGATAGGATTCAAACCAATTTTTAACGGTACCCCTGATGCATATTGCTTCAAGTTTCCCTGGTAATATTACATTGTTCACAGTATTGAAGGCTTTGGCTAAATCTAGATTAATTCCAACAACCTGTTTATTTGACTCAAAATTTCTTACTATTTCTGTGCAATATGGCTGTTTCTGTACTGTGCCATGTTGACTGTTATTTATTAGTTTATGTTTTTCTAGATATTTTGTAACCCTGATTTTCATAAATTCCTCAAGTATTTTGGAGAAGTATGGGAGGAGAGATATAGGTTGGTAATTTTCTATTTTATGTCTCGCTATTTTTGTATAGAGGTATCACTTTAGAGATTTTTAGTTTATCCGGAAATATCTCTTCACTAAGGGACAAGTTTGCTATGTGTACTATAGGTTTGACAACACATGGAGCAATTTTCTTAATTATTGATACAGGTACATCATCCATACCAGAGGACAATTTGGATTTCAAGCATTTAATGACTTTTAGAACTTAATGCTCGTCTGATGGGATTGCCATCATGCTGGTATTTACCATTGGAGACATCACTGTTAATTGTTGCTTAAATTTACTGCTTAAAGTAAGGGTAATATTAACAAAATAATTGTTTACATTGTTTGCCATGGCATTTTTTCTATGGGGATATTTTCATTATTTTTAAGATGGATTTCCTGTTCTTTAGTTTGACCTTCTTTTTTTTTTTTTTTTTTTTTTTTACCACATCATTCTGGACTTGTTACTAGCCTGCCTTATTAATCTATCATTACTTAATAATTTTGCTTTTGTACTACTTTGCAGTAAGTCTGTCTGTATGTTCTCACATACTCAACAAACTGCTGATCATGACATGTTTTTAACTTTAAACTTAGTAATTTTATGGTTTCACTTGACGTTTTAATTCCGGGTGTACTCCAGGTCCCTTTGGATCCAGATGATCTGTAACCCAAAAGCTTTTTTGGGAAGCACATTTCAAAGTATGCCATAAAAGTGGAAGCAAATGTATTGTAAGCATCATTTGTGTTTGTTTGTGCCAAGACCTCTGGCCAAACTGCATTTTTAACATTATTTTAGAACTGATTACAATTTTCAGTAGAGAAACATCGTTTGTGCTCCTTTTATGTTCCCCTCCTTGGGAGTTGCAGTGAGATTAAAGGTTAGTGCATTATGATCTGATAATCCTATATTCACATTTGTAGCTGCAACTTCATGTGTGACCACATTTGAGAAGATGTTATTTATTAGGCTTTCACTGGAATCTGTTGTTCTAGTGCCGGCCGCAGTGGCCGTGCGGATCTAGGCGCTCCAGTCCGGAGCTGCGCTGCTGCTACGGTCGCAGGTTCGAATCCTGCCTTGGGCATGGGTGTGTGTGATGTCCTTAGGTTAGTTAGGTTTAAGTAGTTCTAAGTTCTAGGGGACTAATGACCACAGCAGTTGAGTCCCATAGTGCTCAGAGCCATTTGATCCATTTTGTTGTTCTAGTGGCAGCTGATACGTGGGGAAACAAGTTGAAGCTTTTAATATGTCTAAAAACTTGTATTTTACTGGCCTCTGGACCAATAGATTAATATTAAAGTGACCACAAAGAATTATGGTAGAGTTCTCATTTGAGAAAAATGTCGAGCATTTCTTCCAAATTCTTAAGAGAGACTTCAGTATCTCCAGATGGTGATCTGCAAATTGCTGCAACAATTACTTTCTTTTCTATGATTAATGGTTTAGCCTCATATCTTAACTTAAATTTAAGCTTGGGATTTAGATAAAACCATACACCACCACCTTTGACATTTTGCCTATAGTACTGACTGGCAAGTTTATAATATGTGTGACCAAGAAGACTTAAACTATATGAGTTAATTGTATAAGGCTCAGTCACAACTTCTGTGCATGGCTATGACAGGTGGTGTGGGCAGCCTATCAAGTTAGGCTGTGGTCTCCTGATCTCACATTTTGTGCTCGCTTACTCAGTTGTGCAGGACTCTGACACTTGTCTCACTCCTCTGTCAACACAGCTTCCCTTTCATGTCGTTTGTCCCCTAACACTGCAGTCAGGTGTCATGTGGTGTAACTATTTAATACAATGATGTATTATATTCTGTACCTTATCTTCTATACTTCTTCTCAAACTCTGTTATAATTACTTTAAAATTCAAAATTGATGCCTTTGACGCATCACATTTTTATAAATAACTTAATATGTCCCTTTTGACTTAACAAATTATTTATTCCCTTCATCATCACACTCGTGAACTACACTAAAAGATCACCTTCATTCAGTATAAAAGAGACACTCACAATAATTTTGAAGGTTCCTCTTCTGTGTCTCACAACATACATCAGTTGTTGAAATAACTCCTTTGGCAGCCTATTGCTTTACAGGACAGTGTGGTGACCCCACAGAATACTTATTTTCACACATGTAGTTTGGCACCCAAAGCTGCTGCGATAGCTGTACAGTGCTGAAGGTGCATATTGTCCCCTGATGTAAGTCGCCACACACAAAATAGAAATAACACTAATGAACAATATCTGTACATTTATGTTTGACATGTTGTTTTCTATTGCTCTTTTCATAATGTGTACACAACACTTCTTTCAAAATGGCATTCATTGATAAGAAGTCATTGATATGTGCATCTCTCCTCTGGAGTGGTACGTACAAGCGCAGTCTGTGAACATGGTGCCCAGTGAATACAGTCAAAAGTTTTTTAAATTTTTTTCCCTATATGCCATGAATGTGGATTTCTTTTCGTAACTATGGCTTCTGAGATTGGTTATAGCCTCAGTACATCATTGTCCATGATAAAATACGCAAATTTACCCTCAATTGCAGCCACAATTTAAAACCATGTCACTAAAGTGAACATAAAGTACTTGAAAGATGTTTTCCTCTCTGTGTGTACAATAGTATCCAGTGCAGAACCACAGCGGCTGCGGACACCCAAGGCTGGAACCAGTACTGGGGCTGAGGACATAAGTGCAGTGAAGTCGCCTGGTGAGTAAGACTAACTTTACACGTAATTGCAGCCTTAACTAAAGCAGTACATAAAGTACTTAAAAGACGTTTTACTCTCTGTGTGTACAATAGTAGGCAGTGCAGAACAACAGCGGCTACGGTCACCAGAGGCTGGACCCAGTACTGCAGCTGCAGCAAAGTCACCTGGTGAGTAAGAGTAAGAGCCCACTGTGCGAGGCTTACATTCCTGCTCTGTACACTAGAGAATCAAATGTATCTGGACACCTATTAGTGGACATTAAGATTTTGTGTTCTCCTTTATGGGGACTTGAACTCTTCTGGGGACACCTTGACATTTCGAAATCTCTGTGGGTGGATGCCAGCCCATTCTTCCTTAATAGCTGATACCAGACAAGGTAGAAATATTGGACACAGGGTATGGAGTGAAAATGCCATTTATAACTAATCCCTAAGACGATCCATTGCTTTCAGGTTGGAACATCGGCAGGCAAACCTTCTTCAGGAATGCCACTGGTTATAAGCCTTTGCCTAACAATGCTGATCCATGAGAGGTACAAGTATTGAGCTGATCAAATCGGTCGTTATCTGTGAACTGTTCCCCTGCTGTGTATAGTACACAATAATGTCAAATATGTAATTACCCTTCTGCATTTATCATATCCTGAAGTACAATAAGGGGAGAACAAGTTAAAGAGGAGAAATTGCATATTGTTACACTGCCTGCTCTGCACTGCATTGTTGGCAGTAGAGGTAATGGCGGATAATGTTCGCTTAGTAGTCACCACATCCAAATTCTTCCGTCAGATACCCACGGAGTATAGCACTGTTTGTCACTCCAAATCTCGTTTCCACTCATCCACTCACCAGCAGTCATAGGTTTTTATGCTACAGTCAGTGTGACTTTATGTTGAACAGAAATGTTGTTTCCAGAAGCTGCTCAGCCATTGTAACCAGTTTCTCTAACTCCCTGTACACAGCCATTTCCTTAGCGGGCTCCTAGCTGCACTTCAAAACTGAAGAGTGACTGCAGCATCTAACTGCAAGCTGGTTTTTACTATTTCCTACCACAATGATAGAAGCACTTGTCCATCAGCATACTGTGTGTGCCTGGACTTCATGTAGCATTGGTTGTTCCTTCACATTTTCACTCAACTGTCAAATCACTGACAGTTGACTTGGGCAAGTTTGGAAGGGCTGAAATGCATCCCTGTGTTAATTATTCAGGTGTAATGCAAAGAAAAGTCCATGTTCAGTGTACTCAGATCCCTGCCTGATGAATTCTGCTTACAAAACAGTATTACCTGCCACTCCCTATAATATATATGACGGCAGTATCTGTTCCCGAAAGAACAATTACCATGGATGACCATGCAGCTTTGCTAGAAATGAAATAATTAAATGGACACCCTAGCTGCAAACAGGTGGTGATGTACTTCATTGGGGACATGTTGAAAATGTGTGGCCCAACCGGGACTCGTTCCCGGGATCGTCTGTTTACATGGCAGACGCTCTATCCATCTGAGCCACCGCGGGCACAGAGGATAGTGCGTCTGCAGGGACTTATCCCTTGCACACTCCCCGTGAGATCCACATTCCCAACATGTCCACCCCACTACATTCGTAGTGTGCCTAACAGATGTTTGCCGATCGTACTCATTACTCGTGGCAAATTAATCTACCAAGTCCCGTACGAGTTTGGGCATAGCGTGTGCGTTCGCACAAGAAGGTCAATGGCCGGGAAGCCGTATTTTAACTGTATATGACGGTAGTATCTGTTCCCGAAAGAACAATTACTGTGGATGACCATGCAGCTTTGCTAGAAATGAAATGAAATGAAATGATAATTAAATGGATGGAGCGTCTGCCATGTAAGCAGGAGATCCCGGGTTCGAGTCCCGGTCGGGGCACACATTTTCACCATTTCCCCAATGAAGTACATCACCACCTGTTTGCAGCTAGGGTGTCCATTTAATTATCATTTCACTTCCTATAATAGTAGCTCCACCTCTCATTGAATTAAAGTGATCAGTTGCCCGTTACATAAGGGTGCCCAGGTATTTTGATTGGATAGTGGGTTTATAGTTCTTATCTATGTGATTTCTGCAACCCCTTAGTCAGTCCACCATACACAATTGAATTAGAATCCAGAAATCATAATATATTTTATTATATTTATGTTTTTGAATATTGAGGACTTTGATTTGGGGCGAGTATTTACTGACAAACAGAAATACAAAGTTTGCCTCTATAGCTGTGGAAATATGTGTGCTGAGAATTACTGGGAGGGAAAAGGAAACAGAAAAATGGACAGGGAACAGGCAGGATTAGGAGACGTAGTGTGGAGGTAGTGGAGATGAGTGATACATGTAGTGATGGAGTGAGTGACAGATAGGATAAGACAATTACATGCTCGTATCCTAGGGAGGTGAGTGGGGGGAACATTGAGGTGACAGTCTGGTGAGAGGCATTGAGTGGATATCAGGCTACATGGACTTCAAGCTGCAATGCCTGTAGGTTGAGACCAGAATACCAGGAGAAGCCAGGGAAGAGGCTTAATCAAACAGTGGGACTCCAATGAATGAATGATGTGAGTAGAAGAAACTGAGGATGATTTGTATTTCAAAACTGAACATTTTTGTACAACCTATTAGGGTAGTAACTTAAATGGAAATATTGGGGTGTGAATGTAGTTTATAAATGGTCATAGCTGATGCGTTCAGCACTACCATAAGTTATTTGATACTAACATTTTCAGGGGCTCCCTTAACCTTTCTGTGGTCAATCAGACATAAAGGTCCTGCCAAAATGTTTGTTTCAGAATCTGCACAACCATAGGAATGTCCCATTTCATTGTGTACTGTGATCTTTTGTTCAGTTTATGTACAATTAGAACCCAGAATCTGACAGGTGATGCTAGAATGTGTTTTTTCTTTGTTGGTACAGAAGTGAGTACAGTATGTTTTGTAGAAGGAGCTTCCTATCTTTGGCTTAATTGTGGATGGCAAAGACAGTGTAGATATTATTTATCTTTGTTACATTATTTGCTAGGTATATACTATTTGACATCTATTTTCACTGATAACTCATTCTTGAAGAAAACTGATCTCTGTGTCTTGTAACTAAAATTAATGCGTGTCTTTATTAATGAAAATCATATCAAAATCATGACTGTAGTTGGAAATCTACCACCCCAAATGTACAGATACTGTTCTTTTGATGTACTGTTTTTCTTCTTTCTCATGAGATAGTGTACTGGAGACATTTGTTCTCTTTTCCTTATTTTGTCTTGAATGTCTCAGTAGTTTCTTGGAATTAATTGTTTACAATTATTTATGGAGCTGTCTTTTGAATAATGGGTAGGGTGGTTATGAAGAATACAGTCAGCAGAAATAAGGTTTCTATGGTCTACTTTATAACATATGAAAGCTGATCACCTCTAAAATGAAGGTGCTGGGAGTGTATAGTAGAGTGGAAACAACTGAAGCATGTGGGATGAATGTGTCAATGCTTTTGGAGAGAATGGCTGATAATACAGTATCACTTGCTGTTCACTAGATTTGTCTCTGGTGCCAGTACCTTTGTTCATAAAATATTTCCCATCAAGACTTTCACTATAGTTTGATCCCAGACCAATCTGTTCGTCTTTCTGCCTCACCTCTCTACAGGGAGTCCAGCAGGGAGCTGCCTTGCCCCATCTGCCACCCACACTCATGGTCATATGTCCCACCTAATGTGGATGATTCATGCACAAGGAGAGAGATGTGCTCAGGTAGCCATGAACAATAGAACTTCATTGCAACACAGAAGGCACATGATAATGTTGGGCAAGTGAAACAGCTTCCTAGTGCAAGCAACATAAAAATTCTCCTGATATGCTGTAAGGTTGTCACTAATATGAGCTAAGCTGAGCACTGCAAGCTGCACTGATGATGTCCTAGATTCCAATGTTGCTGTGCTCAGAGGAAAAGTTTTGACTGTAACAGCAGCCAAAAGTATGAACTGTCATCCCCATGGAGGAGGTGGCAATGCCATCCATGAGGCACACACCTGGAAGAAAAATACAGAAATTGGGCCAAGACATCAGTAAGGAGGGATGATGATGTGGAATGGTGCAGGCAGAAAGATACCAGGATGAAAGAAAGAAGTGGCACAAGGCATTTGAACACGGAGCAAAACCATTCAAACACTATGCAGAAGCACTTGATCACAGAGATGAAGGCTACCTAATGGATCACAAGACACTGGTAAAAAGCTTCCAGAGACAAAAAAGGAATTATAAAAGCACAAGAAGAGAGATGTTCCTGAGTGGACAAGAGGAAGAGTGTTTCATTGCGGGACAGATGGTACATGCCAACATGAAGCAAATGAAACAACTTTGTGATGAAGGCAAGGTAGAGAATGCCCTGATGCATGAAAAGATTGCCACTAATATGAAAACTATTCTTGAAGCTTCCAGTTGAGCACTGTGTAACAACTGACGAACACTGCTGTAGGTTGCACTGGCAATGCCAATATTGTGGGCTGCATTCTTATTAATATAGTCATGCATTCCAAAGTAGATGGTTGATGTCGAGTCTGGAACTTGGGTTGCCTGGTGAGCCACTGTACATTCTCCTACAAAGGCTATGTAGTGGAGAAATACTGTTAAGTTGTCCAGTGTCACATGGCTCCAGGGTGGAAACCATGCAGTGGCTGTCATTGGCAAGATCTGCTGTACTGTGGGTGAGTTTCAGTTTCAAGCCTGTTAAGATGCCAGCAACTGACATACCTCTGTTGTGTGGCATAAGGCAGGATTGTAAAGCACCAGCCAGATGCTACACCACCCACTTCCACCTCATTCCTATTATGTCTCCTAATCCATCCTGTTCCCATACGCATCAGATTCTCTTTCTGTCTCACCTCCACAAAAAATCCACCTGAGAAATAATCTGCCTCACCTGCCACTCATTCTCCTCACTACTTGTAGCCATCTGTAAGTAAAGAAAGGAGTGTTACATTGAATGTGTTTGATGTGGCATTATTACTGCACAAACAGCAAAAATGTGGTAAGTGATAAACATTTTTGCTATTACTTTCTGTGGGGTATCTGTGAGAGAAATTCATGATAATTTAAAATTACTGGGGAAGTTTTCTGCAAAACACTAAGTGCTCTCATTGCCAAATACTGGATGAATATAATGTCAGTACATGAATGCAATTAGTGAAGGTGCATAAACAAGCTTACACACAGTTCCTAAATGTTAAACATGAAACAGTGTGTTAACTGTGTAACATAAGATTGTATGTTTTATAAAGCAGATAAGTACAGGATCTTAAATTTTAAAATTTGAACAATTTTTATGTGAAATGATGACAATAAACATTTATTTGTCCCTGCCAGACTTCAGATAGCAAGCATGCAACTGGAATAAAGTTCTGGCTTTCTGGAACTCGGTAATATTGATGGTTGTTTATAATTGAGTAGATTAGATGCTCAATTATACACTGATCCGTAGGTTTTCTAAAAGATAGAAACAATTGATTCTGTTCTTTATCAGGTCATGTTGAAACACACTTAGTTTATCACTAGTTTGCTTTACTTGTGCAGATAAGGTATTTTTTATGTTAACACGCAAATTCTTTTTTTGTCAATCAGGCCCTGCTGAGGAGAAAGGCACGCGTCCCATCGCTCAGGTGAGTGAAAGTAGTGGATGCACGTATGAGACTGGCAGAGCAAGTGTGATTTTCACCAGTAGCATATAAAGTTTGGTTCTGTGGCATGTAATAAACCCCACACTGCTTCCTGTCCTCCTCCCTGGGTGAGGACACATTTCATCAGCTCAGGGCTTGGAACCGTTAAAATACTTCCTCCTATTCTGAGCTACCTTACACACTACTCACTTGCTTAATCAAATAAACACCTTTATTAATATCCTATTCATCTCTATTTCAGTCTCATTGCGTCTCCCATGGCAGTCTGTTTCCTGACATCACAAACTTTGCAACTTCTTTAGCACTGTTAACTGAAATGCTATCTCAAGTCTAAATTACCTGCTAAATGACCCAAAAAAAATATCTCAAAGACCACTCATATACTGGCTCTTAATTTAAAACAAGTAACTCTCTTTAATTATTAATGTCAAGTCATGTGTCATTGGTCAGTGTACAGAATCTTACTGACAGCTCAACTTCATCTTCATTCTCCTGATGTAATGGCAGTTGTCATGATGCTGACAGTTCTAGGGGGAAGGCACATTGCTGAACAAGAATGAGACAGCAAGATATAAACCCATGGACTGGTTGTTTGTGTTGCCATCATCATTTGTGAAAGTGGCATGGCTGGACCATGTAAAAGTTGGGAATTCCTGTGGATGCTGATAACCATGCCCTTGAGTGCCCCGTAACCAGGTATCATCATCATCATGATAGAATAAAACACTGAAATCATAATGAACTGTGAAGAACAATAAACTAATTATCGTTATCTCACCCTGCAGATATGCTGCATCAGTCTCCACTAGATTTTGTGTGTTTTGGTTGGAGGGTGTTACTAGAGGAGGCCAAAATGCATGCGTTTTAACTCGCACAGGCTGGCGTGAGGTCTGGAACAGGACAAGGAAATTAGAATTTAGAAAAACGGACATAGCTGGTGGAATACTTAACTTTAATCCATTAATGATGAACGTCTGTCTTGATGGTACATGATTCACAATATCAATAGTAACTGATATGGGCGCCTTGCTAGGTCGTAGCAAATGAAGTAGCTGAAGGCTATGCTAAAATATCGTCTCGGCAAATGAGAGCGTATTTTGTCAGTGAACCATCACTACAAAGACGGTTGTACAGCTGGGGCGAGTGCTAGGAAGTCTCTCTAGACCTGCCATGTGGTGGCGCTTGGTCTGCAATCACTGAAAGTGGCGACACGCGGGTTCGACGTATACTACCAGACCGTGGCTGATTTAAAGGCTACCACCTAGCAAGTGTGGTGTCTGGCGGTGACACCACATTAGTGACAACAGAAAAGGGTATAAAAGTTTAAAGCCACCATTTGAAATAAAATAAAAAAAAAAACACTTTGTGGTGGTGACCATTGTTCATCGGTACTATAGACATTGTGAGATGTACGCCTTTACCAAAGCGATGTGTTACACCATAGTTGATACTCTTTAAACATGACAATAAATATTCCTCAAAATCGACACTTACCACTTACTGTTGTCTAAAATGCTTGCTGATTGCAGTTGGGAACTGAGATTTCCCCATTTTTGAGCAAATATCACAAACACAAATGACAGGTACTCGCAATCGCAAATACGTTTCAAAGTAACTTTCTAGAATGATATCAGACTCATTCTCCTCCATACATTCATGGCCTGTCAAACTTCCTAAACTCTTCTGAAAATACTTTCCTGCTTGTGAAATAACTACCAAGTGAACTACTTTGAGAGGTATACTTGTCATAGTGTTTGTTATGTTTGACAAATGTTGATTAGTAACTCAATAAAACTACCTTAGTGTACTTAAGCACGTGCATCACAAATTGTGCAGTGTGATTTCAAAGTAACTGTTTAGTTACTTTTGTTGTTAGGGATTTGCTTTCAGTAATATTAATATAGGTCTCTGGTACATTAAACAGAATCGAATGATCATTCTTGTGATCTTTCAGATCTTGCATTGACTTACTTGCCAGCTCCCATGACCATGGCAAACAGTCCTTTATCCAGTAAGTGGTTTCTTTTTCATACATCTTGTTGTTTAGGACCAATATGTGGCACAAATCTTAAAGGTCATGGAATGTGTCAGATAAAATAAAATGTTTAAGAAACCAAAAAAGAGGAGCCATAAGTTTATGTAAATGCAATCAAGAATGTAACACAGGAATGGCCGCTGAGGTGCCACCTCTCCATTTCTTCCCTCCTCCTCTTTGCTAATCATGACATTATTCCAATGGAATACTGGTGGCCTTCAATCCAAAAAGATGACTTGCGGCTGCTCTTGGAATCGCATCCTCTGCTAGTTCTGTGCCTGCAGGAAACAAAATTGCATCCTCAAGACTGATTTGAGCTTTTGTATTTCTTCCCAGTCTGCTTTGACTCCCTCTCTCCAAAGATGGCATTCCATATCGTAGGAGGAGAGAGGGGAGTCATGCTGCTCATATGAAAGGACGTTCAAAGTCAACCCTTCTACCTGACTACCCAGCTTGAAGCTATTCCTGTCTGCATTTTACTTCCTCTCCTGAACTTTTGCATATGTACTGTTTACATCCCTCAGTCATTTGGTGTCATGGACACTCTACATCCAGCTTACTGGCCAACTCCCTCACCCCTTTCTGCTGCTCGTTGACTGTAATGCACACCATTCCCTTTGGAAATCTCCCAGAACCTGACAGAGAGGTGCCGTCTAGGCTGAACTTCTCAATCACCTTAACCTCATTTGCCTTATCGTGGGAGTACCCATCTTCCTTTATGCACACCGAAATGGCAACTTTCTAGGGATGACTGGAGATTTACTGTTCCCTGGCACCCTTTGAGTGACATAATTTCTCCAGTTGTGATGGCCAGGTAGAATATGTTACAAATGCCATCATTACCACCACACAATATTCCATTCTCGCACTTCATCTTTACTGTGCCATGTCCCAGTGCCTTGATTGACTGAGCTGTGTTGTGACTCAACTCACATGCAGAGATGTGTTCTCCATGTTTTTAACCATCATTCTATGATGGCAAACTGCATTCATTATGAACAGTTGCATGCACAGTGTCGTTGCACCCTTCAGGATAGCAAAAATCTAGCTAGATTTCCTTAACTAGTTCTTCTAACAGTTCCACTACCTCAATTGTTGTATGGGCCCTGCAGGACCAAGATCCATTGGGCTGCTATTCTGTGGAGATTTCAAGCTCCACCCACTATCATTCTGCCTTCCTCCACCAGAAACAAGTGGAGGAGGCTTGGGTAGTACCCTTATTTTGGCAGATTAGCGAGTGCTACAAGCTGCCTTTAGTATGATTGGGCGAGAACTTGCTCTCACTTCATATCAATCCTCCAACACAGTGCTGGACGATGTTTGCATTCAGATGTTGCTAAACCTTTCTTTTGTGGGCAAGCGCTTGCTCTTTCTTATGTACAACTGCATCTGGGCAGAGGGCACCGTTTGCCAGATGCCAGCATAGAGACACTGTCATTCCCATACCCATACCCAAGCCCAGTAAGGAAAAATACCTTCCTTCTAGTTACTGCCCCGTTTCTCCCACAAGCTGTGTTTGCAAACTGATGAAACATGTAATTCATGCCTGTCTGGTATAGTGACTAGAGTGTGGCAATTCACTGACCACTGTACCGTGCGGATTTTGAGCAGGCCGTCCTGCAGCTGACCATCTCATCACTTTGTCAATGTGTGTCGCGAATGGTTTTCTGTGGATATGTCAGACACTGGCAGTGTTTTTAAATTTGCAGAAAGCCTAAAACACCTTCTGAAGGATGGGTATTCTTGATCTCTCTACATGTGGCACATCTGAGGCCGCATGCCCCATGTCCTTCAGGTACTTTTAAAGTATTGATTTTTCAAGGAATGTTGGTACTGCCTTGTCAGACACCTTCACCAGGAAGTTGGTGTGCCTCAGGGTACTGTTTTGAGTGTGACCCTCTTTGCTATTGCCTTTAACTTTATTATGTCCTGTCCCCTGCAGGTCATCTCCAGCAGTCTACTGTTGCCCACCCCTACCCTGTTACCCTCCCACACCCTGTCCCAGCCTCCTCCTTACCCCCACATGATTGCCTGTTTCGTCATGTGCAACTGCTCGCAGCCTGGCTTCAGCTGCCAGAGAGTGTGATCACATGTGTGAGAGTTGCATTTGCGTGAGTATGTGAGTGTATGTTATCTATATATAACAGAGGTCTTGTTCACTGAGAGCTCACTTTCTTACAGTTTTTTTTTTTTTTTTTGTCGTGCCTGTGTGCCTTCCATGGTATTGTTAAATTCATTTCTGAAGAATTGTGATGGCTCGAGGCATTGAGGTGCTGGGGTAGGGGTCAGTGTACACTTATCAGCAAACAAACAATTGTGCCTTATTAGACAAAAGCCAGGAAAGATCAGACCATTTGGCAATAGTGCCGTAAAAACCAGACCAGGGATTGATCTCGGGGAGATGAGTGTCATTGGTGTGGTAAATGTGAGGTGTCTGATACTGACTCAGTATTTGTGTATGCCCCATATGCTAGTGATCGCTTACTTAACTGCATAGGTTATTGACCTGACTCTCAGAAGGTTCAAATCACTGACATATGCACTCTCTTAGCCTTAGTATATTAATTGGCATTCAGGTTCTAAGTGCTCACTGTCTACCATTCAAGCAACTAAGAATGGAAGACCAGTTTTACCAACAAGTTTTTTGTATTCCACTGCCACTCATATTCTTCATTTTGCAGCTTGAAAATATATCTCTGCATGTTTTGGAATGAAGGTTAAGGCCTCAAAATTACCTGCTCTTCCCAAATCCATTCTCCATGGTGAAATGATAGAAGCATTGCACGGTAACCTGAAGGTGCAGAGTTCAAAGCTACACATTTCCATTTTTTAATTGTTTTTGCAAATTCACTAGAAAGAGAGACAGATTTTTTGGACATTTATGCAAATAATGGAATTGTGTGTCTGAGTAATTAAATAGCTGCTCTTGTTGCATATGGGCTTCACTCTGTTTCAGATACATTTATTAAAATACCTGTAGCTAAAGTCATGAAAGTTATAATGTTTTATGATAGAGAAAATAACCAACAACAAAAGCAACATTTGAAGAGCTCTTCTTAAAAGACAGAATGAAACATGAAACCTTTAACAGTTCATGATAAGAAATGTTACACACTACTGCAACCACACTTAATACTTACCATCCTTAATTGTTTAAAGCAGTGGTTAAAATTTCCCAGAGTACTTTGACAAAGTGTGAACAAATAATGATGTTCTTGTGCACCTACATACAGCCATTAAAGCTCTAATGAATGGGCATGCAGCATTATCAAATTAGTTATCAACATTACTGGGTCAGCTATTTGTCAGAGAATATTAACTATAATCTATTACATATATTATGAACTACCAGAAAAAAGAATGCCAACAATTAAAAGCTTCCAGATGCATTTGAACTCGGATGCTGGCATCTTAAGTACTCACTTATGTGCCTTTACTGGTGTAGATGTAGAATGAGAGCCAAATTTGATATAGCTATTTGAACACAAACCAGACCTCATGGCAAAGAATAGAAACAGTGAAACTAATGATTCACAGTATCATCCAGTTGCAGGCCTAGGTAAGCCAAGTGTTGCAACAAAACATTTGATCATATTCCATCAAATCTCATCTGTCACATGTGCCAAAGAATAACTTCACTTTCCATTACAGTGCTTGTGTATAGTCCAGCACAATATCAACATTGTGAAGTGCACTTCCACAAACATTTCTACAGCAAAAAGAGATAAAATTTCTTCACGTGGTTTACAATACTATTCAGGTTTTCATCACATGATGTTTGTCTTGTATGGGAGTCCTAGTGTACTGCATATCGTGCTCGACAAAGGGAACAGGGAGAAGGGGACGATAAGGAAGATGATGGCGAGGTGAGTTGCAGTCTTGTGTTAGACCATCATAGCAGCAATAGTTGCGGGCACAGATCAGCGTGATTTCCCTAAATTGCTCCAGGCAAATGCCGAGATGGTTCCTTTGAAAGGGCACGGCCGACTTCCTTTCCCATCCTTCCCTAAACCGATGAGACCGATGACCTCGCAGTTTGGTCTCTTCCCTCAAAACAGCCCAGCCAGCACAGATCAGTGGAAGATGTCATGGAAGGTCTTAGAACATCACTGAGACCCTAATTACAAGTAACAGACATAAGAAATAAATGAATACACCTTTGGTTGTTGTTACCCATGCCCTGGCTCCAACTCAAACCATTAATGTTTGCTTGACTGTGATATTCCTGTGGTGCTGCTTGTGAGTGGATGACTGTAACTGAGGTATTGTCAGAGGTGTTAGTCATCAGAAATGGCATATTATTCCAATGCTGATTTCTCTCTTGTCATGCTGATAAATGGCAAAAATGTTTAAGGAAATTTTGTTCAAATATGTGGCCTGTCCCCAGTGTAAGCTGTGCAGGGTTCAGCAAACGTCTGCAGTATGCAGATGATTTGGCTTTCCATCCATTCTTGTCACATATCTGGCAGAGTCGTGAATTTCTATGTATCCTATGTTGACATGACAAATATTAAGGGGTAGTAACGTGCATTTTTAAAGCTATACAAATTCACCCCAAGGGTGACTATGGGAATGGAAATTGCCTGAGTATTGGGAACTTTGGATGAAATATCAACCTGTGTGATTGATGAATCTTTGGAATGGCAGAAGTCTACCCCTACTGTAAACAGAATTTTAAAGAATTTTGTTGAAGGAGGCACTATCAGCAGAATGCCTGGCTCAAGATAATGAGCACACAGCAGGAAAACACATAGCTTGCCTGTAAGAGCCAACTAATCCCTCCCCTAGATACGAAGCAGTTGTAGTGAGTGACCAACTTCCCAGTTCCAATGATGCAGTTCACTGAGGGCCAAGGAAAGCTGTACTGCACGCACAATGATCCACTATAAAACAGGAACTCAGTGAGGAAATGTGTTACACTGGCTGGCAGCCACAGAGCTCCATCTGAATGCAATGTGGAAAAATGTACTTTTCACAGATAAGTTGTCTTACCAAGACCAAACAGTAGTTTAGCAGCCCGTTGGGGGCGTTGGTTTCCCCGTTGGGGGCGTTGGTTTCCCCGTTGGGGGCGTTGGTTTCCCCGTTGGGGGCGTTGGTTTCCCCGTTGGGGGCGTTGGTTTCCCCGTTGGGGGCGTTGGTTTCCCCGTTGGGGGCGTTGGTTTCCCCGTTGGGGGCGTTGGTTTCCCCGTTGGGGGCGTTGGTTTCCCCGTTGGGGGCGTTGGTTTCCCCGTTGGGGGCGTTGGTTTCCCCGTTGGGGGCGTTGGTTTCCCCGTTGGGGGCGTTGGTTTCCCCGTTGGGGGCGTTGGTTTCCCCGTTGGGGGCGTTGGTTTCCCCGTTGGGGGCGTTGGTTTCCCCGTTGGGGGCGTTGGTTTCCCCGTTGGGGGCGTTGGTTTCCCCGTTGGGGGCGTTGGTTTCCCCGTTGGGGGCGTCGGATTTCTATGAGAGGAGCAGGAATGCTTCCTCAGTAGCAGGCCGTATGCCCACATTTTGAAGAAAGTGGTGCTGCATTTAGTGTGAATGCTATATTGTGGAGGGGATCTCATGCTACAGGACGAATATTCACTTGTGTATAGGTCTGCTCATTCAACTGCAGCTGTCCAACATAGACATTAATGTAATGGACTTGCTGTGAGAGACTGCTCACATGAACACAATGGAAATTATGTGTGTGTAAGTAGCACGAACACACAGAGAACTGGGTGTGAAACACACCATTTATAGCTGATGCTCTTTTGGACTGCTTTTTTTGAAGCCTCGGTGGGGTTGCCTCTTCTGACAAATGGGTCCAATGCCTCACAGATTCAGTGCCAGGGTGCATGACAGAAGTCAGAAATAATGGGGCATTCTGGATAAAATGTTATGGACTGAGAACATTTTACTTTCTTTCCTTGTTCTGCTGTGCAGTGTTCTGTCAGTGAGAGCCAGCACAAAATCTCTTGGTGACGGAAAAATATCAAAGATGAGAGAAGGAAATTTGAGCTAGTTCTAGTTGGCATTATCCTTGTACCTGAAATAAATTTATTTTAATTTAATATTTTGAGTATTACATTCTCTTTACTTGCTCTCTGCCTACATACGTGAAATGAATAAATCAAGAGTGCCCCTTTTTAGGGCTATTTTTTGTTATGTCAAATTCATCTCTCTCCCACTCTATTGCCACCCATCGGACTCGGCCAAAAATGTGCAAAATATATCTTCTCTCTCTCTCTCTCTCTCTCTCTCTCTCTCTCTCTCTCTCTCTCTCACACCACACACACACACACACACACACACACACACACACACACACACACACACACACACACACACACGCACAGGCAAATTAGAAATTGGAAAGTCTCTCATGACCAAATAAGAAAACAGGGCAGTAGGATAATTTGTAGTTTCTAAATGGTGTTTATATATATAGAAATTGGTCTGTATGCTGCATTTATTTGATGGAGTACATGTGTTTCCTCATGCTGTATGTAGAATAAGAAACAATATGCCATTAAATTCTGTTGGACAAAACGTGTTTATTTCTTGTCTGAATCCTGAGCTACAGCAATGACCTTTGTCCAGAGATTGTTCTTCCTTCATGTAATTGAGGAAAAATGCAACTGTGGACACTGCATCATGTAATTTCCCCATGCATCCTCCACAGCGTGACTAAACACAGCTTTGTTAGAGGCCATCTGATCTCGACTGTCGGTCATTTGTCCTAATCAGTGCTACCTAACAATAGCAAGACCGTGCACTCAATTTGCTTACTAAATCACAATCTCCCCCTGCGGGTTCGGGGGTAAGAATAGGCCCGCGGTATTCCTGCCTGTTGTAAGAGGCGACTAAAAGGAGTCTCAAACGTTTCGGCCTTCTGTGATGGTCCCCTCTTGGGTTTGACCTCTTTGTTTTGTTTTTTTTTTTTTTTTGTTTTTTTTTTTTCTCCAAATTTCTGTAGTTAGTACGTGCCATTTGGGGAAGGACACCTTATGTGGTGTTTTTCTATTGGTCCATCATGCTCCACCATCTTGCATGTTCCCTATTGTCGTGTGGGGGGTGGGGGGGGGGGGGGGGAAGGACTACGCCCAACGTCTTCTGGGTTGTCTCCTTCTTGGCTTGAGCGCACTCTTCTTCTTCACGCCCACAACAACTGTGGACCCTTTCAACACCTAAAATCCAGCACGGTAGCCAGTCCGTTGTGGTGGGGTCGTCATGTACCCTCTTGGTGGTAGCCCCCTGACCACGCAGGGATTGCACTACAGATGCCAGAGCTGTTTCCTCCCCATGCATGCCAAGGAGTATGTGCCCATCCGCTCTGGGGCACGGGGACTCCGGGCAACGGGATATCGGCCAGGTACCCGTTGGTTTGGCTGGGTGGCGCCCTTGGGGAGAGCCCTCGTTCGGAGTAGGTGGCATCTGGGCGGATGTGGCGCAATGAAGCGCAATAAATCACACCAAACTGGTGGTCGCACGGCCACCAGCGTCTCTAAGCAAGGTAGAGTAGACTTTGATGCTGTGCAATATGACCCTCAGTTGTTCCCCTCGTTGGCTGCGCCATGGGAGGGACGCCGATCTAGTGCCAAGCGGGAGCCTTACGTACCGCAATACCTTGTCTGCAGCAGGACTGATGGTAACTCCTTTCTTATGACGAAGCCTCTGTTTTTTGTGGAACACCTGGAGGATACGTTTGGGGAAGTGGCGGGGTTGTCTAAAATGAGGAATGGGTCCATCCTCCTCAAGACGTCCTCCCCAGCCCAGTCACGAGCTTTGCTCTTGTGTGATAAGCTGGGGGACGTCCCTGTTACCGTCACTCCCCACAGTAGCTTAAATATGGTCCAGGGGATTATTTACCATCGTGACCTCTTGTTACAATCCGATGACGAGCTGAGAGCCAACTTGGAACGACGTGGTGTTCATTTTGTCCGTCGTGTACATAGC
Organism: Schistocerca americana; assembly: GCF_021461395.2. Lineage (NCBI taxonomy): Eukaryota > Metazoa > Arthropoda > Insecta > Orthoptera > Acrididae > Schistocerca > Schistocerca americana. The sequence goes on from NW_025726027.1 coordinate 140,387, forward strand.
GGACCCAAGACTAACAGGGTGGCCACCGGTGCCTTTATCTTGGCCTTCAAGGGTGATGTCTTGCCCGAGAAGGTCAAGGTGATGGTTTACCATTGCGACGTCAAGCCATACGTCCCTCCCCCGATGCGGTGCTTCCAGTGCTGGAAGTTTGGGCATATGTCCTCCTGTTGCCCATCCAGCGCTACATGTCGAGATTGCGGACAGCCCTCTCATCCCGATTCTCCATGTGCGCCTCCGCCTGTATGTGTCAACTGTGGGGAGCACCACTCTCCATGCTCGCCGGATTGCCCCGTTCTTCATAAGGAGCGAAAGATCATGGAATTTGAGACTCTGGACCGGCTTACTTATCGAGAGGCAAAACTGAAATATGAAAGGTTGTATCCTGCTTCCATTCGAACATCTTATGCTGCAGCCACGTTATCGTCGCCCATGCGAGCGACGGTTGTCGCCTCATCTGTGCCGCCTTCAGTGGGCCCTCTGGGCCGTGTATCTCTGTCTGCCCCCTCGTGTTTGGGGGCAAGCCTTCCTCTGTTGCCCCTTTAGCAGTTGGGGGCAAACCCTCTTCTGTCGCTCCCCCTACGCTTACTTTGGGAGTGACATCTGCTCCACAACCGGGAGGCTCGATCCCTCCCCCTCCTTCTCCGCCTGCGTTGCCTCTGCCGGTTCCTCTCTCGCGGAAGGGGTCCCTCGGGGCTCTCCCTTCCTCCGTTTCTTCTCCTACCCAGCCGGATGTCAGCCAGTGGCTGAAGGTTCCGCCACCTGCTGGTTGTAGGGCTTCTGCGTCATCGTCAGCCTCCGACGCTCCTTCAGAGAAGCTCTCCCAGCCCTCTCACCCTAAGGGCCGACGTGAGAAGAAGGAACGGCATGTGTCCAAGAAGAAGGACGTTCCGGTAGTTTCAGCATCCTGGCTCCGGGGATGAGGTGGAGATCCTCGCCTCTGCCGCGGATCTCACCCTCACGGAACCCTTGGGGGCCTCTCCTATGGACTCAGCTGACTCTCCCCCAGTGGCAGCAGTTGGCTCTGAGGCGCTGTCTGCCTCTTAGTCGTATTCACGCCCTCCCAGTCCCTTCCTGCTTCCATTCTCCAATGGGACTGCGGCGGTTATTTCCGCCACCTGCCTGAGCTCCGGATGCTTCTGAGTGTTTCCCCTGTTCTCTGCATTGCTCTGCAGGAAACTTGGTTTCCTGCAATGCGGACCCCCGCCCTTCGTGGTTATCGGGGATACTATAAGAACCGTGCTGCCTGTCAACGAGCGTCAGGTGGCGTTTGCCTCTTTGTTCACCACTCTGTCTGTAGCTCGTCAGTACCCCTTCAGACGCCTTTGGAGGCAGTTGCTGCCAGGGTTGAGCTCTCGCCGGCTATTACTGTTTGCTCTGTTTACATTCCTCCAGATGGGGAGCTCCCCCGACATGTCTTGGCTGCGCTGCTGGCTCAACTCCCGCCACCATTGCTGCTTCTGGGCGATTTCAATGCCCACAACCCTCTATGGGGTGGGACTGTCTCTGATGACCGCGGTCGAGCCATGGAGCATTTGTTGGCTCAGCTCGACCTTAGCCTCTTGAACACCGGTGCTCCCACGCATTCCAGTGTGGCCCATGGCTCGTTCTCGGCCATCGATCTCTCTCTTTGCAGCCCCGGACTTGTCCCATCCCTCCACTGGAGGGTGCACCCTGACCTGTCGCGTAGTGACCATTTTCCCATCTATTTGTCACTGCCCCAGTGTCATTCTTCTGGGCGCCTGCCCCGCTGGGCTCTCCATAGGGCTGACTGGGCGGCTTTTACTTCCGCTGCAATCATTGAGTCTCCCCCACAGGGTGACATTGATGAGGTGGTCCGCGTCTTAACCACGTCAATGATTTCGGCCGCCAAGGCTGCCATCACCCGCTCTTCTGGCCTCCCTCGGAGGAAGGCTGTACCCTGGTGGTTGCTGGAGATTGCTGAGGCTATTCGCGACCGTCGGCGGGCTCTCCAGCGTCATAGGCGGCACCCGTCTCTCGAGACCCTCATCGCCTTTAAGAGGCTCCGTGCCTTTGCCCGTCGTCTTATTACACGGCGTAAGCAGGAGTGCTGGGAGTGGTATGTCTCCTCCTTGGGCTCCCGTGTCTCCCCCTCACTCGTGTGGTCCCGGATACGGCGGATTTATTGACACCAGACCCCTACGGGTGTCCCTGGGATCTCTTTGGACGGCGCTGTCTGCGCGGACGCTGCCGCCATTGCTGAACACCTTGCTGCGCACTTCGCTAAGAGCTCTGCGACTGCAACTTATCCCCCCGCCTTTCGCTCTCTCAAGGAGCGTGCCGAGCAGACGCCGTTATCGTTCCACACACGTCGTTCTGAAAAATACAATGCTCCTTTCAGCGAGAGGGAATTCCTCGCTGCCGTCGCCGATTGCCCTGATACAGCACCAGGACCGGACTGCATCCACGCACAGATGCTGAAGCATCTCTCCAGGGACTGCCAGAGACACATCCTCACCATCTTTAACCGCATCTGGAGCGAGGGCGTGTTCCCGTCGCAATGGCAAGAGGGTCTTATTGTCCCCATCTTGAAGCCCGGTGCGGACCCACTGGCGGTGGACAGCTATCGTCCCATTACCCTCACCAACGTTTTGTGCAAATTGCTCGAATGTATGGTGGGGCGGCGTTTGTGTTGGGTCCTTGAGTCGCGCGGTCTCCTCGCTCCATCCCAGGGTGGCTTCCGTCGGGGCCGGTCTGCCACGGACAATTTGGTGCGGCTGGAATCTGCTATTTGTACGGCCTTTGCCCGACGTCAGCATCTCGTTGCTGTATTTTTCGATCTGTGGAAGGTGTATGACACAACATGGAGGCATCACATTCTCGCCACGTTGCATGAGTGGGGTCTTCGTGGTCGGCTCCCGGCTTTTCTTCAAAGCTTTTTATTGCGCCGCTCTTTCCGGGTGCAAGTCGGTGCCACCTCTGGTTCATCTTATATACAGGAAAATGGAGTCCCGCAGGGCTCGGTGTTGAGTGTCTCCTTATTTTTAGTGGCCATTAATGGTCTGGCTGCAGCAGTGGGGTCGTCGGTGTCTCCTTCTCTGTATGCCGACGACTTCTGCATCTCATTTAGCTCCACGACTACGGGAGTCGCCGAACGCAGGCTGCAAGTCGCCGTTTGCAAGGCAGCATCATTGGCTCTGACTCGTGGTTTTCAGTTCTCTGCTGCCAAGACTCGAGTTACGCACTTCTGCAGGCGTCGGACGGTCCACCCTCATCCTGAACTTTACCTCAACGGCCACCTGCTTGAAGTGGTGGACACTTGCCGCTTCTTGGGACTCGTGTTTGATGCCCGGCTCACATGGGTTCCTCATGTTACTCAGCTGAAGCAAAAATGCTGGCGACACCTCAACGCCCTCCGCTGCCTTAGCCACATGTCTTGGGGTGCAGATCGCTGCACGCTGCTGCGGTTGTACAGAGCCCTTGTGCAGTCCCGGCTTGATTATTGGAGCCTGGCCTATGGGTCTGCATCACCCTCAGTGTTGACGTTGTTAGACCCCATACACCACTGTGGGGTTCGGCTTGCAACTGGCGCTTTCCGTACGAGCCCCGTGGATAGTCTACTGGTGGAGGCCAGGGTTCCTCCACTGCGGATTCGCCGCCATCGACTGCTCGCCGACTATGCTGTCTACGTGCATTGCTCGCCTGGCCATCCCAATCGTCGCCTGCTTTTCCCTGCCATGGTCCTCCATCTGCCCGAACGGCGACCTAGGTCTGGGCTTTCCGTAGCTGTCCGTGTCCAGTCCCTGCTGTCGGAACTGGGGTCATTCCCTCTTCTGCCTCCCTTTCGGGTCCGTGCACCTACACTTCCCTGGTGTTTGTCCCGGCCGTCTGTCCGTCTGGACTTGGCACAGGGACCCAAGGACTCGGTTCTGCCTGTGGCCCTCCGTCGCCGTTTTCTTGCGCTCCTCGCCTCATTTTCGGACTGTGAGCCCGTCTACACTGATGGTTCCCTGGTTGATGGTCGCACTGCCTACGCTTTTGCTCACGCTGCCCATGTTGAGCAGCGCTCCTTGCCGGCTGGCTGCAGTATTTTTACTGCAGAGCTGGTGGCCATATTGCGCGCTCTTGAGCATATGCGTTCCTGCTCAGGTACGCCCATCGTCATCTGCAGTGACTCCCTGAGCAGCCTCCAGGCCATCGACTGCTGCTATCACTCTTCTCCTGTGGTATCCTCTATTCGGGAGTCTGTTTCCGCCATTACCCGCTCTGGTCATTCGGTGGTCTTTGTTTGGACGCCAGGTCACTTTGGCATCCCGGGGAACGAACGTGTCGACAGGCTGGCCAAAGGGGCGATCGACGACCCAGCTTTGGAGATCGGCCTCCCAGATCGAGATCAGCAGTTGGTGTTGCGCCGTAAGGTGTGGGCTGCTGAGTGGCGTGGCCTGACATCCCCGAATAAACTGCGGGCTGTCAAGGAGACGACCAATGTGTGGCACTCCTCCTTGCGGTCTTCTCGCAGGGACTCTGTTATCCTGTGTCGGCTCCGCATCGGCCATACATACCTGATGCACGGCCATCTTTTGCGTCAGGAGGATCCCCCCCTGTGTTGGTGTGGGTCCCGTCTGATGGTCGCCCACATATTATTGGAGTGTCCCCGACTGCGCACCCTCCGGCAGTCTTTTAATCTCTCGGGCACTTTACCTTTGATTTTATGTGACGATGCCTCTATGGCTGACAATGTTTTACATTTTATCCGTGGTAGTCCTTTTTGTGGTTCCATTTAGGGAAGTCCTGCTCCTTTCCCTTTGTGTGTCTCTTGTCCTCGAGTCTCTTATGTTTGGTTGCAGATTTTAGTGTGTAGTCGGTTGGTTGACTCTTTCCCTTTTTTGTTGTCATGGTCAGTCAACCAGTCTCCGGTCATCTTCTTTTGTTCTGTTTCTTTTTGTCTGGTGTCTTCATGTCTGTAGTGTTCGTTACCGCATTTGTGTTCTTTTAGGGCCTGGGGGGGAGTCTCCTTCCCCTTGGGGTTTTACCTGCTTCGTGCATTTCAGTCTCGCCTGTTTTTTGGAATGGGGGACTGATGACCTTAGCTGTTTAGTCCCCCTTAAACATACCAACACCCCCCCCCCCCCCCCCAAAAATCACAATCTGTCTTACACCACTGCACCCTTCAGTGAGAGTGATAGATTTGGTGAGTGGGAAGTAACTATACTGCCACTCATCTCAGACACTTCATACTTGCAGAACTGCAGTGCGAAAGGAGGGAGGTAGGGTGGGTGGGAGGGAGGTAGGAGGGAAGTCAGTATGGGACTGATGTAGCAGAAAATCAGTTTGTAAAGTAAGCACCACTTGGTATTAGGCTCATACTCACGCAGTTTATGGACTGCAGTTGTTCTTGTTGTTGTTATTGTTATTGTCAGTCCGAATGGGGTTTGATGCAGTTCTCCACTCTGGTATACCTTGTGCAAGCATCCTTGGCTCTCGGTAACCATTATTAAATTCATTATCATGTGTTTAAATCTGGTAGGAGGCATACAGTAATGATTGTAACACAGTACCACATGGAATGACTTCAGTGCAGTCACTGCCACCAACTTCTGTACAAATAACTGGTCAGAGAATTCTGTACTGCCTTCACAGAGTGAATAAAAGTACTTGTTTCTCATGAGGTACTGCAGTGCTGGAAGTTAAGCCGCATCCTGTTAGCAACTGACACAAGCTGAGTGGACCAAAATCCATTTAGTTCACTTTGATGACTAATTCCAGACCATTGCTGTAACTCCTCAATGAGCTATGGACATTTGTGGACGTGTTTAGTCAGATGTTTTTACCTATTTTTCCACTTTTTGTTTCCATTTTAATTTCTTGTATTTCCTTTGTTTTGACTGCCATTGGGGCCCTAGTTGTTGGGCTGCCCCAGTCCAATTATGCTCCTGCTCAAGTCACTACTGGACAAAAAGTTCTTATTTGCAGTTTCCTCTCTATTGGATGTGTTCACATTAGTCACATTATGTTGCTGCTGTCATAATATCAGCTTCCATCCCTGTTAGCCATGACCACAGATATATGCATGGCCAAAATACAAAGTTGCCTTCAAAATTGTCCACAGCAACTGCTCTAACAGCTTCCCAATTAAATGATCGAATATACCAAAATGGGATAATGATGCATTGCCTGTAGTTCTGTCAAACTGTGCTCTTACAGATTACTTTAAAGACTTCAGTTTTGAAATTTCCTTTCCCCTCCAAGTGATGTAGGACTTGCCTTATGCGTGTCAAGGAATGTTGTTTAAGCTGTGTATCCAAATTGGCATATAGTTCCTTTAGTTGCTGGATATAAAATTTTCCAATTGTTTAAACTCCCACACCTTTATGCTGGTTCTTCATGCAGTCATTGTTGCTCTCTGCAGTGTTACTATGAATATGTGCTAGGCTGTTACAGTATTTGTGATTAATAATGCCGTATATCATTGCTACCAATGTCACATAGTACACTTCAAGACACCTACACTATCATCTTTGTAAATTAGATATACTTTTCTGCATATCACCTTAACACTGTCCACAGTATGAAGTGGCTTCCACCTAGTCATTCACTATGAAACACACAAGTCTCACTTGTTCTGTGTGTGCAGGTACAAATCAGTGAGGCTGATACACTGATGCCAGTTGCCACTGATGCATTTTTACAGGAGAATGCCATCAATAGCGATTTGGATGCCTACAGTGCTATATTTCAATCACATTGCAGTCTGCTGTAGCAGTGTGAACAACAAGAGCTATTCAGTGTAGTTTGGGGGCTAACTGAGCATGTGCTAATCAACACAAAATACATAATTCACATAGAAAATAACTATCCAAACCCTAACCAACAATGTGCCTTGAACAAACTGCTTGCATCTGTAAGAAGCTCCCTAATGGGGTAGTGTGACTCAATTGAAATGAAAACTTATGTGCTGGCCACGCATGTTAAGTATCTGTGGGCATACCCTCAACACATTAAACTTCCTTACCTCTGGGGCAGCTATTAGCATGTTGGAATCCAAAATATGAACTTTGATGAAGAATTACTCTAACACAACAACACTCTGGAACAGGTTAGTACACCCCTAAATAGACAAAGCTCATAAAATCATAATGTATTGTTGAGGCCAGTGTCCTCCATTTTTTTAGGTATGCAGTCATTACAATACTTGCAGATAGTTCAAAGTGTTTCGATCAGGATTCTGGGTATTCATGTGGCCTTTATGGCTTCCAATCAACATCACACTACTAATACAAAAGAAAGTGAGTCACATAGTTGTAAGCTGCCACAACTCTGCTACACTACATGGCATGTCATTTGCAACGTGTGCCACGTGAACTGCTGTGGCTCAACACTTTGGGATCTGCTGGTTCTCAGTAACTTGAAATCCAATGTAGACACTATCAGAATTGTACATGACATAATTTCTCTATCTCCTAACTGTGACAGTCTGTAATTTTATAATGGTCTGTTATTCCTTTCCCCTTTCATGAGGGGTGTTCATTCCAGCAAACTAAGCTGTACCATTATTTCGGTGACTGGCAGTGTCCTTACACCAGCCTCCACACACCAATGTTGCCTTGCTTTTTGTGGGCACCTTTGTCCTTCTCTGTGACAGTGGCTGTATATGGCAGCTGTAATGAATTCAGACAATTAAAATTAAAATATTTTGTGGTTCTTCACTTGGATCATTATGCAGTATTCATCAATCTCACTTTTATAAAATTTCTCATGTATGTACTTGCCACAGCACCTGATTCCTAATCTCCATCACTATTTTAGTGTAGCAACTTCTTGACATTAAAATGAGCATGTGCAGTGAGAAGACAACCACTGCCACATATCAAGATGTTTGATTTACACTCAAATTCTGTTGATGTAAAGTTATTCAGCTTCTTAATATTTTTGCAGATGCCGCAGAAGTTGAGGATGGAGGAACTGTTAGCAGGTGAGATATTTGCTTCCTTCAGTAGCTTAATTACACATTAAAGTTATGACTTTAATATTTTATTATGTGGTACTTTATTTTTCATCTTTTTCTTTGACATTAATATTCCATTGGTGGTGTGCTAAATAATTTTTGTGAAACAGTTTTTCAAAGTTCTATAATATAACCTAACACTGGATGTTAATTATGTCATACATAATTCATACTGAAAATTGGCGGTGTTATTGTAACTACGAAAGATTGGTTATAAATGTGCAGTAGCAATGAAAATGTGTACTGTAGTAGATTGTGAGGGAAATGTGGTCAAAGAGAAAAAAGACAAATTTTTAAGTACTAAATTGACATTTAGAAATTTGTCATTGTAACGTTAAGCAAACATTACAAATAGGCACACTATGATAAGTAGTAATGAATTTTGCCACCTGACTGATGTGTGAAATAGCCTGACCCATCTGGGTGCCACAGTTACTCTCAATCCCTCACCTGCCAAGAGTGTTATTGACTACCCGGTGACAACATGCTACTGAGTACAAGGTGGCTGACTTGTTGGTGGCTTCACAACTTGTGTACTGCACTCTTGAGACCCATCTCATACTCCTCTCACCCCCTCTACTCCCATACCAGCTTCCCTAATTTGAAAATTTTGGATTTCCCCTTAACTTAAGTTTCACAATCCTTCCCTCAGTACTAGCACCCCTACACTGCCCTTTCCCATGCCTAGCTCTGTACCTGTACCTGTACCTCCTATGTTACACCCTCTGCCACCCCATCCCCTCTATGACATTTGCATTAAATCTGTCCACCACAACTCCTCACGCAGTTGGCCTGCAGGTTTATGACAATTTATCTGATTGGCAGAGGGACAGAACACAACAAATGTTATTCCAGGCTTAGCCTTTTACTGCTTATTTCCAGATTAACCCTTTCATGGCCAATCGAACATCTTAGGCTGATGCATAACACTGTAGTGTTTCCTACAAGTTAAAAAACTCAGACTATACATACTGGAGACTTAAATCATCATAAATAATATAATTTGTTTCGCTGTTCACTTCAGTCTGTTGGGATAACTTTCTGAATCCACAACTGTAGAAATCATGTGATTTTGTAGCAAAGAGCCATGTTCAAAGTGTATTTTCACCCCAAAGGAAGTATGTCAAGATCATTGAACAGAGAGCAGAGAAGATGAAATCTGAGGGTGCAAGATCAAATGAAAAAGGTGGGTGCAAAATGACTTCTCAACCCAGTTGTTCTATAGTGTTTGTTGCCAGTCTAGCAGAATGCTGGTGACTGTTACTGTGGAATAGCACCACTTCACACAGTCTTCCTGGATGTTTTTCTGGGACTATATCTGCAAGATGTCTGTTGTTGACAATAAATACCAACAGGGAAGTTACACCTCATGAAAGCAACTCGTAGTACACCACATGGTCACGTACATCTACATCTACATGATTACTCTGCAATTCACATTTAAGTGCTTGGCAGAGGGTTAATCCAACCACAATCATACTATCTCTCTACCATTCCACTCCCGAACAGCGCATGGGAAAAACGAACACCTAAACCTTTCTGTTGGAGCTCTGATTTCTCTTATTTTATTTTGATGATCATTCCTACCTATGTAGATTGGTCTCAACAAAATATTTTCGCATTCAGAAGGGAAAGTTGGTGATTGAAATTTCGTAAATAGATCTCGCCGCAATGAAAAACGTCTTTGTTTTAATGACTTCCATCCCAACTCGCATATCATATCTGCTACACTCTCTCCCCTATTACGTGATAATACAAAACGAGCTGCCCTTTTTTGCACCCTTTCGATGTCCTCCGTCAATCCCACCTGGTAAGGCTCCCACACCCCGCAGCAATATTCTAACACCGGACCTCTCCACAATATCCATAACATTATCTTGTGTGGATGCTCAAAAGTCTATGTGGCACTGCTGCTTTGTTTGGATTAAAGCATTCGTTTCCGTTCTTTCTCTTACATTAGCATAAAAACAAAATTTCTAGTCATCAGTAACAATACAGGTTAGAAATGGTCAGTGGTATTCACCCACTAATCAAGAACAAGCAAGAGGGTAATGTACATACAGCCAACCACTGATTTATATGGTTTGGCATGTGGTACCCATATGCTTTATTGTTGAACCTTCTCCTTTGTATTCAAATGCTGCACAGTGACGGAATGGTCATACTTCATCACATTTTCTGGTTCTTGAGTGCAATGATGTGCATCATCGTGGATTAATGCATTCAGATGATCTTCATCAAATGCTGAAGGTCTTTCTGAAAATGGAGGGTCAATAATGTCAAAACAATCATCCTTTAAATTAGAAAATTTTTCCTTGCCATGCTCTGTCCCATGGCATTATACCCATACATGGTGAAAACGTTACCATTGAAACCACATATTCATAAACACCACTGTTCTCATTTTGCCCACTTAGCCATTTTAAATTAAAATGTAGCAGTGCTTTGTGTCAACATAATATTCATAGAATGACAATTTACCTAAAAGAATGTGTCCACATTAAGTGAGAACAAGGTAATGTACTTCGTAAAAATGGTGGAAAAGACAACTGTATCCTTTGATCCCTAGGCATATGAACTTGTCTTAGATCACATGTAATGCCCCCAACAACACAAAACACAATGATGGGAAAGGCTGACTTAAAGCATACATTGTGTGCTCACTCTTACATTATTGGTATCGGCTGCATAAGTAACAATAACACAGTGCACAGTGTTCACTTAAGACGTCTCTCTGTTTTTGCTCCCAACATTTAATGTTCTAATGATGTACCAACATCATAATGCATTGATGATGGGTGGTTTAAATAAAAAATATGTACAAATGAAAAGAGCTTCGTGACAAGGCTGAAGATATATCGGTACATAGGACACTGCATAGAACTATATGGAACATTGTAGATGTAACTGTAGATGTGCTCCAAGGAAGTGTGTGGGGCCCTTGATATTGATGTTTTATATTAATGACATCACAGACATTCTTCTTCTTTTTGTTTTTCTGTTTGGGGTATCTAATGACCACATACTAATTTCAATGCTTCCTCCTTTGTTCTTCTTCCAGGTTTCCTTCGTCTTCACTATCTATCCTTTTTTCTTCCTGAGACCATTCTGACCCTGTCTTCCTCTTCTTCTTCCTGCCTTGGAATGCTTCCATTTGCAACACTTTCTTCTTGAAATCCTATCATTCTGCTGGGTCTTTTTCTTGTATTTCTTTCCAAATCTTTCCTAACTACTTGAATCTGTCCTGTTGTTGACATCTTGTCCCAAAGATGCTTAACAATCTGTTTGGTTAACCTGTTGCTGTTCACTCTGTATAAATGTCCAAAAAATAATAGTCAGCTCTTCTGCAGCATTTCAATTGTTTTTCCTATGCTGCAATATACTTCATTACTTCTTAATATTCATACTTATGGATTTCCTAGCAGTCTGAGTATTTTTCAAATGATTCTTAATTCTAGGACTTGAAGTTTGTATAATTCATAATTCAACATTAAACATTCACTTGCATAGAGACATTCTGGTTTTACTACTGTGCTGTAGTGCTGTATTTTCAAATTTTTAGACACACACATCTTGTTGTAAATGTTCATGTTTATATCATATGCTTTCTCCATTTTACATACTCTTTTGTCTACAGCAAATATTTTTGAAGCCATTGCCTTGAATCTTTCCTCACAAATATTTAAATTTATAAACCCTCTTTATCAGTTCATTATCTGTTACTAGGATTTCTGGGTCATTTTTTTATGTTTGTCCTAAAAAAAATTTTCTACAGAAACTTTTAAAGCTGCTTTGTTAGGTATTCCTTCTAAGAGGTTGATTTGTATTTCTGAATTTGTTATATTTTTATAAAGAATGGCATAATCATTTGCAAATACTAGACACTGAATTTCAGTATCTCTTTTTCCTGAAGTCTCCAGTCTCATTGTGACAGCTTATGTTCTTTGCCTTTTGTTTCAATTATCTTACTATTTCCTCTAAGATGCAGTTGAGGTGGTGTGGAAACATGTTGTCACCCTGCATAGGAGCCACTTTCCAGTCTTCTGGAATCTTTTCAGTTTCCCATATTTCTTCAGACATAATCTGAAGGTTAGTTGTCATTTCTGCTTGACACCAGTTATGGTTGAGATGATTTTATTTCTTCTCCACTGGCTTTGTTGTTTTTCAGGGTTTTTGTTTGTTTGCTGTAGGTGGTAGATCTGCTTCCATGTTTTCAACAAATATCTGGAAATTCTAGCTAACAATTCAGTTATCTACAGTTCAAGAGTTGATCAAAGTACTTTCTTAGTAATTTACATGTGTGGTTATTGCTCAGACCTACTTTACCATTTTCGTCTCTGCTGGAAATACATTGGAGCATGTTAGCCCTTTTTGAATAAAACCATGACTGTATGTATGAGAGCATTTTTTCTGCTGTAGTACACAGTGATTCTTTTTTATCACTAATTATGATACTCGTGTCATCTGCAAATAGTAGAATTTTGGCTGAGCTGTCTGGAGCCTGTATGTCATTGATATAAACAAGAAATAACAATGGGCCCAGAATGCTGCCCTGAGAAACAACTATTTAAATTTGTTTTGGTTCAGATATGGGTTTAAAATTGTGAAGACTCTTGGAGGACCTCAGCTCAACAACTTGTGACCTGTTTTGCAGATAGGATTCAAACCAATTTTTAACGGTACCCCTGATGCATATTGCTTCAAGTTTCCCTGGTAATATTACATTGTTCACAGTATTGAAGGCTTTGGCTAAATCTAGATTAATTCCAACAACCTGTTTATTTGACTCAAAATTTCTTACTATTTCTGTGCAATATGGCTGTTTCTGTACTGTGCCATGTTGACTGTTATTTATTAGTTTATGTTTTTCTAGATATTTTGTAACCCTGATTTTCATTAATTCCTCAAGTATTTTGGAGAAGTATGGGAGGAGAGATATAGGTTGGTAATTTTCTATTTTATGTCTCGCTATTTTTGTATAGAGGTATCACTTTAGAGATTTTTAGTTTATCCGGAAATATCTCTTCACTAAGGGACAAGTTTGCTATGTGTACTATAGGTTTGACAACACATGGAGCAATTTTCTTAATTATTGATACAGGTACATCATCCATACCAGAGGACAATTTGGATTTCAAGCATTTAATGACTTTTAGAACTTAATGCTCGTCTGATGGGATTGCCATCATGCTGGTATTTACCATTGGAGACATCACTGTTAATTGTTGCTTAAATTTACTGCTTAAAGTAAGGGTAATATTAACAAAATAATTGTTTACATTGTTTGCCATGGCATTTTTTCTATGGGGATATTTTCATTATTTTTAAGATGGATTTCCTGTTCTTTAGTTTGACCTTCTTTTTTTTTTTTTTTTTTTTTTTACCACATCATTCTGGACTTGTTACTAGCCTGCCTTATTAATCTATCATTACTTAATAATTTTGCTTTTGATACTACTTTGCAGTAAGTCTGTCTGTATGTTCTCACATACTCAACAAACTGCTGATCATGACATGTTTTTAACTTTAAACTTAGTAATTTTATGGTTTCACTTGACGTTTTAATTCCGGGTGTACTCCAGGTCCCTTTGGATCCAGATGATCTGTAACCCAAAAGCTTTTTTGGGAAGCACATATCAAAGTATGCCATAAAAGTGGAAGCAAATGTATTGTAAGCATCATTTGTGTTTGTTTGTGCCAAGACCTCTGGCCAAACTGCATTTTTAACATTATTTTAGAACTGATTACAATTTTCAGTAGAGAAACATCGTTTGTGCTCCTTTTATGTTCCCCTCCTTGGGAGTTGCAGTGAGATTAAAGGTTAGTGCATTATGATCTGATAATCCTATATTCACATTTGTAGCTGCAACTTCATGTGTGACCACATTTGAGAAGATGTTATTTATTAGGCTTTCACTGGAATCTGTTGTTCTAGTGCCGGCCGCAGTGGCCGTGCGGATCTAGGCGCTCCAGTCCGGAGCTGCGCTGCTGCTACGGTCGCAGGTTCGAATCCTGCCTTGGGCATGGGTGTGTGTGATGTCCTTAGGTTAGTTAGGTTTAAGTAGTTCTAAGTTCTAGGGGACTAATGACCACAGCAGTTGAGTCCCATAGTGCTCAGAGCCATTTGATCCATTTTGTTGTTCTAGTGGCAGCTGATACGTGGGGAAACAAGTTGAAGCTTTTAATATGTCTAAAAACTTGTATTTTACTGGCCTCTGGACCAATAGATTAATATTAAAGTCACCACAAAGAATTATGGTAGAGTTCTCATTTGAGAAAAATGTCGAGCATTTCTTCCAAATTCTTAAGAGAGACTTCAGTATCTCCAGATGGTGATCTGCAAATTGCTGCAACAATTACTTTCTTTTCTATGATTAATGGTTTAGCCTCATATCTTAACTTAAATTTAAGCTTGGGATTTAGATAAAACCATACACCACCACCTTTGACATTTTGCCTATAGTACTGACTGGCAAGTTTATAATATGTGTGACCAAAAAGACTTAAACTATATGAGTTAATTGTATAAGGCTCAGTCACAACTTCTGTGCATGCCTATGACAGGTGGTGTGGGCAGCCTATCAAGTTAGGCTGTGGTCTCCTGATCTCACATTTTGTGCTCGCTTACTCAGTTGTGCAGGACTCTGACACTTGTCTCACTCCTCTGTCAACACAGCTTCCCTTTCATGTCGTTTGTCCCCTAACACTGCAGTCAGGTGTCATGTGGTGTAACTATTTAATACAATGATGTATTATATTCTGTACCTTATCTTCTATACTTCTTCTCAAACTCTGTTATAATTACTTTAAAATTCAAAATTGATGCCTTTGACGCATCACATTTTTATAAATAACTTAATATGTCCCTTTTGACTTAACAAATTATTTATTCCCTTCATCATCACACTCGTGAACTACACTAAAAGATCACCTTCATTCAGTATAAAAGAGACACTCACAATAATTTTGAAGGTTCCTCTTCTGTGTCTCACAACATACATCAGTTGTCGAAATAACTCCTTTGGCAGCCTATTGCTTTACAGGACAGTGTGGTGACCCCACAGAATACTTATTTTCACACATGTAGTTTGGCACCCAAAGCTGCTGCGGTAGCTGTACAGTGCTGAAGGTGCATATTGTCCCCTGATGTAAGTCGCCACACACAAAATAGAAATAACACTAATGAACAATATCTGTACATTTATGTTTGACATGTTGTTTTCTATTGCTCTTTTCATAATGTGTACACAACACTTCTTTCAAAATGGCATTCATTGATAAGAAGTCATTGATATGTGCATCTCTCCTCTGGAGTGGTACGTACAAGCACAGTCTGTGAACATGGTGCCCAGTGAATACAGTCAAAAGTTTTTTAAATTTTTTTCCCTATATGCCATGAATGTGGATTTCTTTTCGTAACTATGGCTTCTGAGATTGGTTATAGCCTCAGTACATCATTGTCCATGATAAAATACGCAAATTTACCCTCAATTGCAGCCACAATTTAAGACCATGTCACTAAAGTGAACATAAAGTACTTGAAAGATGTTTTCCTCTCTGTGTGTACAATAGTATCCAGTGCAGAACCACAGCGGCTGCGGACACCCAAGGCTGGAACCAGTACTGGGGCTGAGGACATACGTGCAGTGAAGTCACCTGGTGAGTAAGAGTAACTTTACACGTAATTGCAGCCTTAACTAAAGCAGTACATAAAGTACTTAAAAGACGTTTTACTCTCTGTGTGTACAATAGTAGGCAGTGCAGAACAACAGCGGCTACGGTCACCAGAGGCTGGACCCAGTACTGCAGCTGCAGCAAAGTCACCTGGTGAGTAAGAGTAAGAGCCCACTGTGCGAGGCTTACATTCCTGCTCTGTACACTAGAGAATCAAATGTATCTGGACACCTATTAGTGGACATTAAGATTTTGTGTTCTCCTTTATGGGGACTTGAACTCTTCTGGGGACACCTTGACATTTCGAAATCTCTGTGGGTGGATGCCAGCCCATTCTTCCTTAATAGCTGATACCAGACAAGGTAGAAATATTAGACACAGGGTATGGAGTGAAAATGCCATTTATAACTAATCCCTAAGACGATCCATTGCTTTCAGGTTGGAACATCGGCAGGCAAACCTTCTTCAGGAATGCCACTGGTTATAAGCCTTTGCCTAACAATGCTGATCCATGAGAGGTACAAGTATTGAGCTGATCAAATTGGTCGTTATCTGTGAACTGTTCCCCTGCTGTGTATAGTACACAATAATGTCAAATATGTAATTACCCTTCTGCATTTATCATATCCTGAAGTACAATAAGGGGAGAACAAGTTAAAGAGGAGAAATTGCATATTGTTACACTGCCTGCTCTGCACTGCATTGTTGGCAGTAGAGGTAATGGCGGATAATGTTCGCTTAGTAGTCACCACATCCAAATTCTTCCGTCAGATACCCACGGAGTATAGCACTGTTTGTCACTCCAAATCTCGTTTCCACTCATCCACTCACCAGCAGTCATAGGTTTTTATGCTACAGTCAGTGTGACTTTATGTTGAACAGAAATGTTGTTTCCAGAAGCTGCTCAGCCATTGTAACCAGTTTTTCTAACTCCCTGTACACAGCCATTTCCTTAGCGGGCTCCTAGCTGCACTTCAAAACTGAAGAGTGACTGCAGCAGCTAACTGCAAGCTGGTTTTTACTATTTCCTACCACAATGATAGAAGCACTTGTCCATCAGCATACTGTGTGTGCCTGGACTTCATGTAGCATTGGTTGTTCCTTCACATTTTCACTTAACTGTCACATCGCTGACAGCTGACTTGGGCAAGTTTGGAAGGGCTGAAATTCATCCCTGTGTTAATTATTCAGGTGTAATGCAAAGAAAAGTCCATGTTCAGTGTACTCAGATCCCTGACTGATGAATTCTGCTTACAAAACACTATTACCTGCCACTTCCTATAATATGTATGATGGCAGTATCTGTTGCCGAAAGAACAATTGCCATGGATAACCATGCAGCTTTGCTAGAAATGAAATGATGATTAAATGGATGGAGCGTCTGCCATGTAAGCAGGAGATCCCGGGTTTGAGTCCCGGTCGGGCCACACATTTTCAACATTTCCCCAATGAAGTACATCACCGCCTGTTTGCAGCTAGGGTGTCCATTTAATTATCATTTCACTTCCTATAATAGTTGCTCCACCTCTCATTGAATTAAAATGCTCAGTTGCCCGTTACATAAGGGTGCCCAGGTATTTTGATTGGATAGTGGGTTTATAGTTCTTATCTATGTGATTTCTGCAACCCCTTAGTCAGTCCACCATACACAATTTAATTAGAATCCAGAAATCACAATATATTTTATTATATTTATGTTTTTGAATATTGAGGACTTTGATTTGGGGCGAGTATTTACTGACTTACAGAAATACAAAGTTTACCTATATAGCTGTGGAAATATGTGTGCTGAGAATTACAGGGAGGGAAAAGGAAACAGAAAAATGGACAGGGAACAGGCAGGAGTAGGAGACGTAGTGGGGAGGTAGTGGAGATGAGTGACAAATGTAGTGATGGAGTGAGTGACAGATAGGATAAGACAATTACATGCTCCTATCCTAGAGAGGTGAGTGGGGGGAACATTGAGGTGACAGTCTGGTGAGAGGCATTGAGTGGATATCAGGCTACATGGACTACAAGCTGCAATGCCTGTAGCTTGAGACCAGAATACCAGGAGAAGCCAGGGAAGAGGCTTAATCAAACAGTGGTACTCCAATGAATGAATGAATGAATGAATGATGTGAGTAGAAGAAACAGAGGATGATTTGTATTTCAAAACTGAACACTTTTGTACAACCTATTAGGGTAGTAACTTAAATGGAAATATTGGGGTGTGAATCTAGTTTATAAATGGTCATAGCTGATGCGTTCAGTACTACCATAAGTTATTTGATACTAACATTTTCAGGGGCTCCCTTAACCTTTCTGTGGTCAATCAGACATAAAGGTCCTGCCAAAATGTTTGTTTCAGAATCTGCATAACCATAGGAATGTCCCATTTCATTGTGTACTGTGATCTGTTGTTCAGTTTATGTACAATTAGAACCCAGAAGCTGACAGGTGATGCTAGAATGTGTTTTTTTCTTTGTTGGTACAGAAGTGAGTACAGTATGTTTTGTAGAAGGAGCTTCCTATCTTTGGCTTAATTGTGGATGGCAAAGACAGTGTAGATATTATTTATCTTTGTTACATTATTTGCTAGGTATATACTATTTGACATGTATTTTCACTGATAACCCATTCTTGAAGAAAACTGATGTCTGTGTCTTGTAACTAAAATTAATGCATGTCTTTATTAATGAAAATCATATCAAAATCGTGACTGTAGTTGGAAATCTACCACCACAAATGTACAGATACTGTTCTCTTGATGTACTGTTTTTCTTCTTTCTCATGAGATAGTGTACTGGAGACATTTGTTTTCTTTTCCTTATTTTGTCTTGAATGTCTCAATAGTTTCTTGGAATTAATTGTTTACAATTATTTATGGAGCTGTCTTTTGAATTACGGGGAGGGTGGTTATGAAGAATACAGTCAGCAGAAATAAGGTTTCTATGATCTACTTTATAACATATGAAAGCTGATCACCTCTGAAATGAAGGTGCTGGGAGTGTATAGTAGAGTGAAAACAACTGAAGCATGTGGGATGAATGTGTCAATGCTTTTGGAGAGAATGGCTGATAATACAGTATCACTTCCTCTTCACTAGATTTGTCTCTGGTGCCAGTACCTTTGTTCATAAAATATTTCCCATCAAGACTTTCACTACAGTTTGATCCCAGACCAATCTGTTCATCTTTCTGCCTCACCTCTCTACAGGGAGTCCAGCAGGGAGCTGCCTTGCCCCATCTGCCACCCACACTCGTGGTCATATGTCCCACCTAATGTGGATGATCCATGCACAAGGGGAGAGATGTGCTCAGGTAGCCATGAACATTAGAACTTCATTGCAACACAGAAGGCACATGATAATGTTGGGCAAGTGAAACAGCTTCCTAGTGCAAGCAACATAAAAATACTCCTGATATGCTGTAAGGTTGTCACTAATATGAGCTAAGCTGAGCACTGCAAGCTGCACTGATGATGTCCTAGATTCCAATGTTGCTGTGCTCAGAGGAAAAGTCTTGACTGTAACAGCAGCCAAAAGTATGAACTGTCATCCCCATGGAGGAGATGGCAGTGTCAACCATGAGGCACACACCTGGAAGAAAAATACAGAAATTGGGCCAAGACATCAGTAAGGAGGTATGATGATGTGGAATGGTGCAGGCAGAAAGATACCAGGATGAAAGAAAGAAGTGCCACAAGGCATTTGAACACGGAGCAAAACCATTCAAACACTATGCAGAAGCACTTGAACACAGAGATGAAGGCTACCTAATGGATGACAAGACACTGGTAAAAAGCTTCCAGAGACACAAAAGGAATTATAAAAGCACTAGAAGAGAGATGTTCCTGAGTGGACAAGAGGAAGAGTGTTTCATTGTGGCACAGATGGTACATGCCAACATGAAGCAAATGAAACAACTTTCTGATGAAGGCAAGGAAGAGAATGCCCTGATGCATGAAAAGATTGCCACTAATATGAAAACTATTCTTGAAGCTTCCAGTTGAGCACTCTGTCTGTAACAACTGACAAACACTGCTGTAGGTAGCACTGGCAATGCCAATATTGTGGGCCGCATTCTTATTAATATAGTCATGCATTCCAAAGTAGATAGTTGATGTCGAGTCTGGAACTTGGGTTGGCTAGTGAGCCACTGCACATTCCCCTACAAAGGCTATGTAGTGGAGAAATACTGTTAAGTTGTCCAGTGTCGCATGGCTCCAGGGTGGAAACCGTGCAGTGGCTGTCATTGGCAAGATCCGCTGCACTGAGGGTGAGTTTCAGTTTCAAGCCTGTTCAGATGCCAGCAACTGACATACCTCTGTTCTGTGGCATAAGGCAGAATTGTAAAACACCAGCCAGATGCTACTCCACCCACTTCCACCTCATTCCTATTATGTCTCCTAATCCATCCTGTTCCCATACGCATCAGATTTTCTTTCTGTCTCACCTCTACAAAAAATCCACCTGAGAAATAATCTGCCTCACCTGCCACTCATTCTCCTCACTACTTGTACCCATCTGTAAGTAAAGAAAGGAGTGTTACATTGAATGTGTTTGATGTGGCATTGTTACTGCACAAACAGCAAAAATGTGGTAAGTGATAAACATTTTTGCTATTACTTTCTGTGGGGTATCTGTGAGAGAAATTCATGATAATTTAAAATTATGGTGAAGTTTTCTGCAAAACACTAAGTGCTCTCATTGCCAAATACTGGATGAATATAATGTCGGTACATGAATGCAAGTAGTGAAGGTGCATAAACAAGCTTACACACAGTTCCTAAATGTTAAACGTGACACTGTGTTTACTGTGTAACATAAGATTGTATGTTTTATTAAGCAGATTTTAAAATTTGATCAATAATTATGTGAAATGATGACAATAAACATTTATTTGTCCCTGCCAGTCTTCAGATAGCAAGCGTGCAACCGGAATAAAGTTCTGGCTTTCTGGAACTCGGTAATATTGATGGTTGTTTATAATTGAGTAGATTAGATGCTCAATTATACACTGATCCGTACTTTTTCTAAAAGATAGAAACAATTGATTCTGTTCTTTATCAGGTCATGTTGAAACACACTTAGTTTATCACTAGTTTGTTTTACTTGTGCAGATAAAGTATTTTTTATATTAACACGCAAATTCTTTTTTTGTCAATCAGGCCCTGCTGAGGAGGAAGGCACGCGCCCCATCGCTCAGGTGAGTGAAAGTAGTGGATGCACGTATGAGACTGGCAGAGCAAGTGTGATTTTCACCAGTAGCATATAAAGTTTGGTTCTGTGGCATGTAATGAACCCCACACTGCTTCCTGTCCTCCTCCCAGGGTGAGGACATATTTCATCAGCTCAGGGCTTTGAACCGTTAAAATACTTCCTCCTATTCTGAGCTACTCTGCACACTACCAACTTGCTTAATCAAATAAACTCCTTTATTAATATCCTATTCATCTCCATTTCAGTCTCATTGCATCTCCCATGGCAGTCTGTTTCCTGACATCACAAACTTTGCAACTTCTTTAGCACTGTTAACTGAAATGCTATCTCAAGTCTAAATTACCTGCTAAATGAACCAAAAAATATCTGAAAGACCACTCATATACTGGCTCTTAATTTAAAACAAGTAACTCTCTTTAATTATTAATGTCAAGTCATGTGTCATTGGTTAGTGTACAGAATCTTACTGACAGCTCGACTTCATCTTCATTCTCCTGATGTAATGGCAGTTGTCATGATGCTGACAGTTCTAGGGGGAAGGCACATTGCTGAACAAGAATGAGACAGCAAGGAATAAACCCATGGACTGGTTGTTTGTGTTGCCATCATCATTTGTGAAAGTGGCATGGCTGGACCATGTAAAATTTGGGGATTCGTGTGGATGCTGATAACCACGCCATTGAGTGCCCCCTAACCAGGTATCATCATCATCATGATAGAATAAAACACTGAAATCATCATGAACTGTGAAGAACGATAAACTAATTATCGTTATCCCACCCTGCAGATATGCTGCATCAATTTCCACTAGATTTTGTGTGTTGTGGTTGGCAGGTGTTACTAGAGGAGGCCAAAATGCATGCGTTTTAACTCCCGCAGGCTGGCGTGAGGTCTGGAACAGGACAAGGAAATTAGAATTTAGAAAAACTGACTTAGCTGGTGGAATACTTAACTTTAATCCATTAATGATGAACGTCTGTCTTGATGGTACATGATTCACAATATCAATAGTAACTGATATGGGCCCCTTGCTAGGTTGTAGCAAATGAGGTAGCTGAAGGCTATGCTAAACTATCGTCTCGGCAAATGAGAGCGTATTTTGTCAGTGAACCATCACTACAAAGACGGTTGTACAGCTGGGGCGAGTGCTAGGCAGTCTCTCTAGACCTGCCGTGTGGTGGCGCTCGGTCTGCAATCACTGATAGTGGCGACACGCGGGTCCGACGTATACTACCGGACCGCGGCCGATTTAAAGGCTACCACCTAGCAAGTGTGGTGTCTGGCGGTGACACCACATTATGCACAACAGAGAAGGGTATAAAAGTTTAAAGCCATCATTTGAATTAAAAAAAAATAATAATCACTTTGTGGTGGTGACCATTGTTCATCGGTACTGTAGACATTGTGAGATGTACACCTTTACCAAAGCGATGTGTTACACCATAGTTGATACTCATTAAACATGACAATAAATATTCCTTAAAATTGACACTTATCACTTACTGTTGTCTAAAATGCTTACTGATTGCAGTTGGGAACTGAGATTTCTCCATTTTTGAGCAAATATCACAAACACAAATGACAGGTACTCGCAATTGCAAACACATTTCAAAGTACCTTTCTAGAATGATATCAGACTCATTCTCCTTCATACATTCATGGCCTATCCAACTTCCTAAACTCTTCTGAAAATACTTTCCTGCTTGTGAAATAACTACCAAGTAAACTACTTTGAGAGGTATACTTGTCATAGTGTTTGTTATGTTTGACAAGTGTTGATTAGTAATTCAATAAAACTACCTTAGTGTACTTAAGCACGTGCATCACAAATTGTGCAGTGTGATTTCAAAGTAACTGTTTAGTTACTTTTGTCATTAGGGATTTGCTTTCAGTAACATTAATATAGGTCTCTGGTATATTAAACAGAATTGAATGATCATTCTTGTGATCTTTCAGATCTTGCATTGACTTACTTGCCAGCTCCCATGACCATGGCAAACAGTCCTTTATCCAGTAAGTGGTTTCTTTTTCATACATCTTGTTGTTTAGGACCAATATGTGGCACAAATCATAAAGGTCAGGAATGTGTCAGATAAAATAAAATGTTTAAGAAACCAAAAAAGAGGAGCCATAAGTTTATGTAAATGCAGTCAAGAATGTAACACAGGAATGGCCGCTGAGGTGCCACCTCTCCATCTCTTTCCTCCTCCTCCTTCTTCCTAATCATGACATTATTCCAATGGAATATTAGTGGCCTTCAATCCAAAAAGATGACTTGCAGCTGCTCTTGGAATCGCAGCCTCTGCTAGTTCTCTGCCTGCAGGAAACAAAATTGCATCCTCCTGACTGATTTGAGCTTTTGTATTTCTTCCCAGTCTGCTTTGACTCCCTCTCTCCAAAGATGGCATTCCATATCGTAGGAGGAGAGAGGGGAGTCATGCTGCTCATATGGAAGGACGTTCAAAGTCAACATTTCTCCCTGACTACCCAGCTTGAAGCTATTCCTGTCCGTGTTTTACATTCCTCTCCTGAACTTTTCCATATGTACTGTTTACATCCCTCAGTCATTCCGTGTCATGGACACTCTTCATCCAGCTTACTGGCCAACTCCCTCACCCCTTTCTGCTGCTCGTTGACTGTAATGCACACCATTCCCTTTGGAAATCTCCCAGAACCTGACAGAGAGGTGCCCTCTAGGCTGAACTTCTGTCACCTTAACCTAATTTGCCTTATCGTGGGAGTACCCATCTTCCTTTTAACTACATGCACTCCTACCCATATCTGGAAATCTCCTGCACTGCCCAATTTGCCCATCATCTCATCACTGTCTCTAGTACGTACTCGAGCAACCATTTACCATTTGCTATCCATTTTCTGACTCCTACCCCACATATATGCACACCCAAATGGCAACTTTCTAGGGATGACTAGAGATTTACTGTTCCCTGGCACCCTTTGAGTAACATAATTTCTCCAGTTGTGATGGCCAAGTAGAGTATCTTACAAATGCCATCATTACCACCACACAATATTCCATTCTCGCCCTTCATCTTTACTGTGCCATGTCCCAGTGCCTTGATTGACTGAGCTGTGTTGTGACTCAACTCACATGCAGAGATGTGTTCTCCATGTTTTTAACCATCATTCTATGATGGCAAACTGCATTCATTATGAACAGTTGCATGCACAGTGTCGTTGCACCCTTCAGGATAGCAAAAATCTAGCTAGATTTCCTTAACTAGTTCTTCTAACAGTTCCACTACCTCATCTGTTGTATGGGCCCTGCAGGACCAAGATCCATTGGGCTGCTATTCTGCGGAGATTTCAAGCTCCACCCACTATCATTCTGCCTTCCTCCACCAGAAACAAGTGGAGGAGGCTTGGGTAGTACCCTTATTTTGACAGATTAGCGAGTGCTACAAGCTGCCTTTAGTATGAGGGGGCGAGAACTTGCTCTCACTTCCTATCGATCCTCCAACACAGTGCTGGACGATGTTTGCCTTCAGATGTTCCTAAACCTTTCTTTTGTGGGCAAGCACTTGCTCTTTCTTATGTACAACTGCATCTGGGCAGAGGGCGCCGTTTGCCAGATGCCAGCATAAAGACACTGTCATTCCCATACCCATACCCAAGCCCAGTACGGAAAAATACCTTCCTTCTAGTTACTGCCCCATTTCTCCCACAAGCTGTGTTTGCAAACTGATGAAACATGTAATTCATGCCTGGCTGGTATAGTGACTAGAGTGTGGCAATTCACTGACCACTGTACTGTGCGGATTTTGATCAGGCCGTCCTGCAGCTGACCATCTCATCACTTTGTCAACGTGTGTCGCGAATGGTTTTCTGTGGATATATCAGACACTGCCAGTGTTTTTAAATTTGCAGAATGCCTGAAACACCTTCTGAAGGATGGGTATTCTTGATCTCTCTACATGTGGCACTTCTGAGGCCACATGCCCCATGTCCTTCAGGTATTTTTAAAGTATTGATTTTTCAAGGAATGTTGGTACTGCCTTGTCAGACACCTTTACCAGGAAGTTGGTGTGCCTCAGGGTACTGTTTTGAGTGTGACCCTCTTTGCTATTGCCTTTAACCTTATTATGTCCTGTCTCCTGCAGGTCATCTCCAGCAATCTACTGTTGCTCACTTCTACCCTGTTACCCTCCCACACCTTGTCCCAGCCTCCTCCTTACCCCCACGTGATTGCCTGTTTAATCATGTGCAACTGCTCGCAGCCTGGCTTCAGCTGCCAGAGAGTGTGATCACGTGTGTGAGAGTTGCATTTGCGTGAGTATGTGAGTGTATGTTATTTATATATAACAGAGGACTTGTTCACTGAGAGCTCACTTTCTTACAGTTTTTTTTCTTTTTTTTTTTTTGTCGTGCCTGTGTGCTTTCCATGGTATTGTTAAATTCATTTCTGAAGAATTGTGATGGCTCGAGGCATTGAGGTGCTGAGGTAGGGGTCAGTGTACACTCATCAGCAAACAAACAATTGTGCCATATTAGACAAAAGCCTGGAAAGATCAGACCATTTGGCAATAGTGCCATAAAAACCAGACCAGGGATTGATCTCGGGGAGATGAGTGTCATTGGTGTGGTAAATGTGAGGTGTCTGATACTAACTCAGTATTCATGCTAGTGATCGCTTACTTAACTGCATAGGTTATGGACCTGACTCTCGGAAGGTTCAAATCACTGACATAAGCACACTCTTAGCCTTAGTATATTTATTGGCATTCAGATTCTAAGTGCTCACTGTCTACCATTCAAGCAACTAAGAATGGAAGACCAGTTTTACCAACAAGTTTTTTGTTTTCCACTGCCACTCATATTCTTCATTTTGCAGCTTGAAAATATATCTCTGCATGATTTAGAATGAAGGTTATGGCCTCAAAATTACCTGCTCTTCCCAAATCCATTCTCCATGGTGAAATGATAGAAGCATTGCACGGTAACTTGAAGGTGCAGAGTTCAAAGCTACACATTTCCATTTTTTAATTGTTCTTGCAAATTCACTAGAAAGAGAGACAGATTTTTTTGACATTTATGCAAATAATGGAATTGTGTGTCTGAGTAATGAAATAGCTGCTCTTGTTGTGTATGGGCTTCACTCTGTTTCAGATACATTTATTAAACTACCTGTAGCTAAAGTCATGAAAGTTATAATGTTTTATGATAGAGAAAATAACCAACAACAAAAGCAACATTTGAGGAGCTCTTCTCAAAAGACAGAATGAAACATGATACCTTTAACAGTTCATGATAAGAAATATTACACACTACTACAACCACACTTAATACTTACCATCCTTAAATGTTTAAAGCAGTGGTTAAAATTTCCCAGAGTACTTTGACAAAGTGTGAACAAATAATGATGTACTTTTGCACCTACATACAGCCATTAAAGCTCTAATGAATGGGCAGGCAGCATTATCAAATTAGTTATCAACATTACTGGGTCAGCTACTTGTCAGAGAATATTAACTATAATCTATTAGATCTATTATGAACTACCAGAAAAAAGAATGCCAACAATTAAGCTTCCAGATGCATTTGAACTTGGATGCTGGCATCTTAAGTACTCACTTACATGCCTTTACTGATGTAGATGTAGAATGGGTGCCAAGTTTGATATAATTATTTGAACACAAACCAGACCTCATGGCAAAGAATAGAAACAGTAAAACTAATGATTCACAGTATCATCCAGTTTCAGGCCTAGGTAAGCAAAGTGTTGCAACAAAACATTTGATCATATTCCATCAGATCTCATCTGTCACATGTGCCAAACTATAACTTCACTTTCCATTACAGTGCTTGTGTATAGTCCAGCACAATATCAACATTGTGAAGTGCGCTTCCACAAACATTTTTACAGCAAAAAGAGATCAAATTTCTTCACGGGGTTTACAATACTATTCAGGTTTTCATCACACAATGTTATTCTTGTATGGGAGTCCTAGTGTACTGCATATCGTGCTTGAAAACGGGAACAGGGAGAAGGGGAAGATAAGGAAGATGATGGCGAGGTGAGTTGCAGTCTTGTGTTAGACCATCATAGCAACAATAGTTGCGGGCACAGATCGGTGGAAGATGTCATGGAAGGCCTTAGAACATCACTGAGACCCTAATTACAAGTAACAGACATAAGAAATAAATGAATACACCTTTGGTTGTCGTTACTCATGCCCTGGCTCCAACTCAAACCATTAATGTTTGCTTGACTGTGATATTCCTCTGGTGCTGCTTGCGAGTGGATGACTGTAACTGAGGTATTGTCAGAGGTGTTAGTCATCAGAAATGGCATATTAGTCCAATGCTGATTTCTCTCTTGTCATGCTGATAAATGGCAAAAATGTTTAAGGAAATTTTGTTCAAATATGTGGCCTGTCCTCAGTGTAAGCTGTGCAAGGTTAAGCAAACGTCTGCAGTATGCAGATGATTTGGCTTTCCATCCATGCTTGTCACATATCTGGCAGAGTCGTGAATTTCTATGTATCCTGTGTTGACATGACAAATGTTGAGGGGTAGTAACGTGCATTTTTAAAGCTATACAAATTCACCCCAAGGGTGACTATGGGAGTGGAAGTTGCCTGAGTATTGGGAACTTTGGATAAAATATCAACCTGTGTGATTGATGAATCTTTGGAATGTCAGAAGTCTACCCCTACTGTAAACAGAATTTTAAAAAATTTTGTTGAAGGAGGCACTATCAGCAGAATGCCTGGCTCAAGATACTGAGCACACAGCAGGATAACACATAGCTTGCCTGTAAGAGCCAACTAATCCCTCCCCTAGATACGAAGCAGTTGTAGTGAGTGACCAACTTCCCAGTTCCAATGATGCAGTTAGTTGAGGGCCAAGGAAAGCTGTACTGCACGCACTATGATCCACTATAAAACAGGAACTCAGTGAGGAAATGTTACACTGGCTGGCAGCCACAGAGCTACATCTGAATGCAATGTGAAAAAATGTATTTTTTCACAGATAAGTTGTCTTACCAAGACCAAACAGTAGTTTAGCAGCCGTGAGGGTCCAGACATAATGGCAAATAAGTGGTGACAACAGGTAGTACTAGCCGATTGTCGGTTTCCCCCGCCAGGGGCGTCGGTTTCCCCCGCCGGGGGCGGCGGTTTCCCCCGCCGGGGGCGGCGGTTTCCCCCGCCGGGGGCGTCGGTTTCCCCCGCCGGGGGCGTCGGTTTCCCCCGCCGGGGGCGTCGGTTTCCCCCGCCGGGGGCGTCGGTTTCCCCCGCCGGGGGCGTCGGTTTCCCCCGCCTCAGTAGCAGTCCGTATGCCCTCATTTTTAAGAAAGTGGTGCTGCATTTAGTGTGAATGCTATATTGTGGAGGGGAATTCATGCTACAGGAGTAATATTCACTTGTGTATAGGTCTGCTCATTCAACTGCAGCTGTCCAAGATAGACATTAATGTAATGGACTGGCTGTGAGAGACTGCTCACTTGAACACAATGGAAATTATGTGTGTGTAAGTAGCACGAACACACAGAGAACTGGCTGTGAAACACACCATTTATAGCTGATGCTCTTTTGAACTGGTTTTTTTGAAGCCTCGGTGGGGTTGTTTCTTCTGACAAATGGGTCCAATGCCTCACAGATTCAGTGCCAGGGTGCATGACTGAAGTCAGAAATAGAGGCATTCTGGATAAAATGTTATGGACTGAGAACATTTTACATTCTTTCCTTGTTCTTCTGTGCAGTGTTCTGCCAGTGAGAGCCAGCACAAAATCTCTTGGTGACGGAAAAATATCAAAGATGAGAGAAGGAAATTTGAGCTAGTTCTAGTTGGCATTATCCTTGTACCTGAAATAAATTTATTTTAATTTAATATTTTGAGTATTACATTCTCTTTACTTGCTCTCTGCCTACATACATGAAATGAATAAACCAAGAGTGCCCCTTTTTAGGGCTATTTTTTGTTATGTCAAATTCATTTCTCTCCCACTCTATTGCCACCCATCAGCCTCGGCCAAAAATGTGCAAAATACATCTCTCTCTCTCTCTCTCTCTCTCTCTCTCTCTCTCTCTCTCTCTCTCTCTCTCTATCACACACACACACACACACACACACACACACACACACACACAGGCAAATTACAAATTGGAAAGTCTCTCATGATCAAATAAGAAAACAGGGCAGTAGGATAATTTGTAGTTTCTAAATGGTGTTTGTATATAGAAATTGGTCTGTATGCTGCATTTATTTGATGGAGTACATGTGTTTCCTCATGCTGTATGTAGAATAAGAAACAATATGACATTTAATTTCTGTTGGACAAAACGTGCTTATTTCTTGTCTGAATCCTGGGCTACAGCAATGAACTTTGTCCACAGATTGTTCTTCCTTCATGTAATGGAGGAAAAATGCAACTGTGGACACTGCATCATGTAATTTCCCCATGCATCCTCCACAGCCTGACTAAACACAGCTTTGTTAGAGGCCATCTGATCTCGACTGTCGGTCATTTGTCCCAATCAGTGCTACCTAACAATAGCAAGACCGTGCACTCAATTTGCTTACTAAATCACAATCTGTCTTACATCACTGCACCCTTCAGTAAGAGTGATAGATTTGGTGAGTGGGAAGTAACTATACTGCCACTCATCTCAGACATTTCATACTTGCAGAACTGCAGTGCGAAAGGTGGGAGGTAGGGTGGGTGGGAGGGAGGTAGGAGGGAAGTCAGTATGGAACTGATGTAGCAGAAAATCAGTTTGTAAAGTAAACACCACTTGGTGTTAGGCTCATACTCACCCAGTTTATGGACTGCAGTTGTTCTTGTTGTTGTTATTGTCAGTCCGAATGGGGTTTGATGCAGTTCTCCACTCTGGTCTACCTTGTGCAAGCATCCTTGGCTCTCTGTAACCATTATTAAATTCATTATCATGTGTTTAAATCTGGTAGGAGGCATACAGTAATGATTGTAACACAGTACCACGTGGAATGACTTCAGTGCAGTCACCACCAGCAACTTCTGTGCAAATGACTGGTCAGAGAATTCTGTACTGCCTTCACAGTGTGAATAAAAGTACTTCTTTCTCATGAGGTACTGCAGTGCTGGAAGTTAAGCCACATCCTGTTAGCAACTGACACAAGCTGAGTGGACCAAAATCCATTTAGTTCACTTTCAGAGGACTAATTCCAGACCACTGCTGTAGCCCCTCAATGAGCTATGGACATTTGTGGCCGTGTTTAGTCAGATGTTTTTACCTATTTTTCCACTTTTTGTTTCCATTTTAATTTCTTGTATTTCCTTTGTTTTGACTGCCATTGGGACCCTAGTTGTTGGGCTGCCCCAGTCCAATTATGCTCTTACTCAAGTCACTACTCGACAAAAAATTCTTATTTGCAGTTTCCTCTTTATTGGATGTGTTCACATTAGTCACATTGTGTTGCTGCTGTCATAATATCAGCTTCCATCCCTGTTAGCCATGACCACAGAGATATGCATGGCCAAAATACAAAGTTGCTTCAAAATTGTCCACAGCAACTGCTCTAACAGCTTCCCAATTAAATGTTCGAGTATACCAAAATGGGATAATGATGCATTGCCTGTAGTTCTGTCAAACTGTGCTCTTACAGATTACTTTAAAGACTTCAGTTTTGAAATTTCCTTTCCCCTCCAAGTGATGTAGGACTTGCCTTATGCATGTCAAGGAATCCAAATTTGCACTGCAGTTGGATTTTGTGTAAATGTTACATTAGTTTCTTGTAAAAGTTGTAACAGCAGTCCCTGACAGGAATGCCTGATGTTAAGTCATCAGTACTGAGTACCACACTTGTTGATGATAGTTTTGTTGGTTAAGCTGTGTATCCAAATTGGCATATAGTTCCTTTAGTTGCTGGATATAAAATTTTCCAATTGTTTAAACTCCCACACCTTTATGCTGGTTCTTCATGCTGTCATTGTTGCTCTCTGCAGTGTTGCTATGAACATGTGCTAGGCTGTTACAGTATTTGTGATTTATGATGCCATATATCATTGCTACCAATGTCACATAGTACACTTCAAGACACCTACACTATCTTCTTTGTAAATTAGATATACTTTTCTGCATATCACCTTAACACTGTCCACAGTATGAAGTGGCTTCCACTAGTCATTCACTATGAAACACACAAGTCTCACTTGTTCTGTGTGTACAGGTACAAATCAGTGAGGCTGATACACTGATGCCAGTTGCCACCGATGCATTTTTACAGGAGAATGCCATCAATAGCGATTTGGATGCCTACAGTGCTATATTTCAATCACATTGCAGTCTGCTGTAGCAGTGTGAACAACAAGAGCTATTCAGTGTAGTTTGGGGGCTAACTGAGCATGTGCTAATAAAAACAAAATACATAGAAAATAACTATCCAAACCCTAACCAACAATGTACCTTGAACAAACTGCTTGCATCTGTAAGAAGCTCCCTAACAGGGTAGTGTGACTCAATTGAAATGAAAACTTATGTGCTGGCCACGCATGTTAAGTATCTGTGGGCATACCCTCGACACATTAAACCTCCTTACCACTGGGGCAGCTATTAGCATGTTGGAATCCAAAATATGAACTTTGATGAAGAATTACTCTAACACAACAACACTCTGGAACAGGTTAGTACACCCCTAAATAGACAAAGCTCATAAAATCATAATGTATTGTTGAGGCCAGTGTCCTCCAGTTTTGTAGGTATGCAGTCATTACAGTACTTGCAGATAGTTTAAAGTGTTTCAATCAGGATTCTCGGTATTCATGTGGCCTTTATGGCTTCCTATCAACATCACACTACTAATACAAAAGAAAGTGAGTCACATAGTTGTAAGCAGCCACAACTCTGCTACACTACATGGCATGTCATTTGCGATGTGTGCTACGTGAACTGCTGTGGCTCATCACTTTGGGATCTGCTGGTTCTCAGTAACTTGAAATCCAATGGAGACACTATCAGAATTGTACATGACATAATTTCTCTATCTCCTAACTGTGACAATCTGTAATTTTATAATGGTCTGTTATTCCTTTCCCCTTTCATGAGGGGTGTTCATTCCAGCAAACTAAGCTGTACCATTATTTCGGTCACTGGCAGTGTCCTTACACCAGCCTCCAAACACCAATGTTGGTTGCTTTTTGTGGGCACCTTTGTCCTTCTCTGTGACAGTGGCTGTATATGGCAGCTGTAATGAATTCAGACAATTAAAATTAAAATATTTTGTGGTTCTTCACTTGGATCATTATGCAGTTTTCATCAATCTCACTTTTATAAAATTCCACATGTATGTACATGCCACAGCACCTGATTCCTTATCTCCATCACTATTTTAATTTAGCAACTTCTTGACATTAAAATGAGCATGTGCAGTGAGAAGACAACCACTGCCACATATCAAGATGTTTGATTTACACTCAAATTCTGTTGATGTAAAGTTATTCAGCTTCTTAATATTTTTACAGATGCCGCAGAAGTTGAGGATGGAGGAGCTGTTGGCAGGTGAGATATTTGCTTTCTTCAGTCGCTTAATTACACATTAAAGTTACGACTTTAATATTTTATTATGTGGTACTTTATTTTTCATCTTTTTCTTTGACATTAATATTCCATTGGTGGTGTGCTAAATAATTTTTGTGAAACAGTTTTTAAAAACTCTATACTATAACTTAACACTGGATGTTAATTATGTCATACATAATTCATACTGAAAATTGGCGGTGTTATTGTAACTACGAAAGATTGGTTACAAATGTGCAGTTGCATTGAAAATGTGTACTGTGGTAAATTGTGAGGGAAATGTGGTCAAAGAGGAAAAAGACAAATTTTTAAGTACCAAATTGACATTTAGAAATTTGTCATTGTAATGTTAAGCAAACATTACAAATAGGCACACTACGATAAGTAGTAATGAATTTTGCCACCTGACTGATGTGTGAAATAGCCTGACCCATCTGGGTGCCACAGTTACTCTCAATCCCCCGCCTGCCAAGAGTGTTGTTGACTACCCGGTGACAACATGCTACTGAGTACAAGGTGGCTGACTTGTTGGTGGCTTCACAACTTGTGTACTGCATTCTCGAGACCCATCTCATACTCCTCTCGCCCCCTCTACTCCCATACCAGCTTCCCTAATTTGAAAATTTTGGAGTTCCCCTTAACTTAAGTTTCACAATCCTTCCCTCAGTACTAGCCTGTACCTGTACCTGTACCTGTACCTGTACCTGTACCTGTACCTGTACCTGTACCTGTACCTGTACCTGTACCTGTACCTGTACCTGTACCTGTACCTCCTATGTTACACCCTCTGCCACCCCATCACCTCTATGACATTTGCATTAAATCTGTCCACCACAACTCCTCACGCAGTTGGCCTGCAGGTTTATGACAATTTATCTGGTTGGCAGAGGGACAGAACGCAACAATGTAATTCCTGGCTTAGCCTTTTACTGCTTATTTCCAGATTAACCCTTTCATGGCCAATCGAACGTCTTAGGCTGATGCATAACACTGTAGTGTTTCTTAAAAGTTAAGAAAGTCAGACTATACATACTGGAGACTTAAATCATCATAAATAATATAATTTGTTTCGCTGTTCACTTCAGTCTGTTGGGATAACTTTCTGGATCCACAACTGTAGAAATCATGTGGTTTTGTAGCAAAAAGGAATGTTCAAAGTGTATTTTCACTCCAAAGGAAGTATGTCAAGATCATTGAACAGAGAGCAGAGAAGATGAAACCTGAGGGTGCAAGATCAGATGAAAAGGGTGGGTGCAAAATGACTTCTCAACCCAGTTGTTCTATAGTGTTTGTTGCCAGTCTAGCAGAATGCTGGTGACTGTTACTGTGGAATAGCACCACTTCACACAGTCTTCCTGGATGTTTTTCTGGAACTATATCTGCAAGATGTCTGTTGTTGACAATAAATACCAACAGGAAAGTTTCACCTCATGCAAGCAACTCGTAGTACACCACATGGTCACCTACATCTAAATCTACATGATTACTCTGCAATTCACATTTAAGTGCTTGGCAAAGGGTTCATCCAACCACAATCATACTATCTCTCTACCATTCCACTCCTTAACAGCGCATGGCAAAAACGAACACCTAAACCTTTCTATTGGAGCTCTGATTTCTCTTATTTTATTTTGATGATCGTTCCTACCTATGTAGATTGGTCTCAACAAAATATTTTCGCTTTCAGAAGAGAAAGTTGGTGATTGAAAATTCATAAATAGATCTCGCCGCAATGAAAAACGTCTTTGTTTTAATGACTTCCATCCCAACTCGCATATCATATCTGCTATACTCTCTCCCCTATTACGTGATAATACAAAACGAGCTGCCCTTTTTTTGCACCCTTTCGATGTCCTCCATCAATCCCACCTGGTAAGGCTCCCACACCCCGCAGCAATATTCTAACACCGGACCTCTGCACAATATCCATAACATTATCTTGTGTGGATGCTCAAATGTCTATGTGGCACTGCTGCTCTGTTTGGACTAAAGCATTCCTTTCCGTTCTTTCTCTTACATTAGCATAAAAACAAAATTTCTAGTCATCAGTAACAATACAGGTTAGAAATGGTCAGTGGTATTCACCCACTAATCAAGAACAAGCAAGAGGGTAATGTACATACGGCCAACCACTGATTTATATGGTTTGGCATGTGGTACCCGTATGATTTATTGTTGAACCTTCTCCTTTGTATTCAAATGCTGCACAGTGACGGAATGGTCATACTTCATCACATTTTCTGGTTCTTGAGTGCAATGATGTGCATCATCGTGGATTAATGCATCCAGACGATCTTCATCAAATGCTGAAGGTCTTTCTGAAAATGGAGGGTCAATAATGTCAAAACACTCATCCTTTAAATTAGAATATCTTTCCTTGCCATGCTCTGTCCCATGGCATTATTCCCATACATGGTGAAAACGTTACCATTGAAACCACATATTCATAAACTCCACTGTTCTCATTTTGCCGACTTAGCCATTTTAAATTAAAATGTAGCAGTGCTTTGTGTCAACATAATATTCATAGAATGACAATGTACCTAAAAGAATGTGTCCACATTAAGTGAGAACAAGGTAATGTACTTCATAAAAATGGTGGAAAAGACAACTGTATCCTTTGATCCCTAGGCATATGAACTTGTCTTAGATCACATGTAATGCCCCCAACAACACAAAACACAATGATGGGAAAGGCTGACTTAAAGCATACATTGTGTGCTCACTCTTACATTATTGGTATCGGCTGCATAAGTAACAATAACACAGTGCACAGTGTTCACTTAAGATGTCTCTCTGTTTTTGCTCCCAACATTTAATGTTCTAATGATGTACCAACATCATAATGCATTGATGGTGGGTGGTTTAAATAAAAAATATGTACAAATGAAATGAGCTTCGTGACAAGGCTGAAGATATATCGGTACATAGGACACTGCATAGAACTGTATGGAACATTGTAGATGTAACTGTAGATGTGCTCCAAGGAAGTGTGTGGGGCCCTTGATATTGATGTTTCATATTAATGACATCACAGACATTCTTCTTCTTTTTGTTTTTCTGTTTGGGGTATCTAATGACCACATACTAATTTCAATGCTTCCTCCTTTGTTCTTCTTCCAGGTTTCCTTCGTCTTCACTATCTATCCTTTTTTCTTCCTCAGACCATTCTGACCCTGTCTTCCTCTTCTTCTTCCTGCCTTGGAATGCTTCCATTTGCAACACTTTCTTCTTGAAATCCTATCATTCTGCTGGGTCTTTTTCTTGTATTTCTTTCCAAATCTTTCCTAACTACTTGAATCTGTCCTGTTGTTGACATCTTGTCCCAAAGATGCTTAACAATCTGCTCATGGATTTCCTAGCAGCCTGAGTATTTTTCAAATGATTCTTAATTCTAGGACTTGAAGTTTGTGTAACTCATAATTCAACATTAAACATTCACTTGCATAGAGACATTCTGGTTTTACTACTGTGCTGTAGTGCTGTATTTTCAAATTTTTAGACACACACATCTTGTTGTAAATGTTCATGTTTATATCATATGCTTTCTCCATTATACATACTATTTTGTCTACAGCTAATATTTTTGAAGCCATTGCCTTGAATCTTTCCTCCCAAATATTTAAATTTATAAACCCTCTTTATCAGTTCATTACCTGTTACTAGGATTTCTGGGTCATTTTTTTATGTTTGCCCTAAAACATTTTTCCTACAGAAACTTTTAAAGCTGCTTTGTTAGGTATTCCTTCTAAGAGGTTGATTTGTATTTCTGAATTTGTTATATTTTTATAAAGAATGGCATAATCATTTGCAAATACTAGACACTGAATTTCAGTATCTCTTTTTCCTGAAGTCTCCAGTCTCATTGTGACAGCTTATGTTCTTTGCCTTTTGTTTCAATTATCTTACTATTTCCTCTAAGATGCAGTTGAGGTGGCGTGGAAACATGTTGTCACCCTGCATTTCACCTGTTATTTTGAGTGCCTTAGGTGTTTCACACCAAAACTTTATTTATGCTTCAGTGTGTGGGTGTTTCACGAATAAGGTTTGCTAGTTTAGTGTAATGCCAAGTTCTTGAGTCACTTTACCCACTGTTTACCTGTCAATCAAATGCTTTTCTAAAACCTGTAAATGTTAAAACTATGTCTTAAAATTCGTATGGACTAAAAGTTGAAATTCTGTTCTGAGCCAGATTCGATCTTTCTAAATCCACTTTGATATTCTCCCAAATGGCTGTCAAGTGTTACTTCTACCTTGTTTAGTAATATTGTTAAAAATATAATACAGCCCACTGGCAACAGATACATACCTGTGCAATTATTTAGATAATGCCTATGACTTTTTTGTGCACAGGATGGATAGGAGCCACTTTCCAGTCTTCTGGAATATTTTCAGTTTCCCATATTTCTGGAATATTTTCAGTTTCCCATATTTCTTCAGACATAATCTGAAGGTTAGTTGTCATTTCTGCTTGACACCAGTTATGGTTGAGATGATTTTATTTCTTCTCCACTGGCTTTGTTGTTTTTCAGGGTTTTTGTTTGTTTGGTTATTTGTTTGTTTGCTGTAGGTGGTAGATCTGCTTCCATGTTTTCCTCAAATATCTGGAAATTCTAGGTAACAATTCAGTTATCTACAGTTCAAAAATTGATCAAAGTACTTTCTTAGTAATTTACATGTGTGGTTATGGCTTAGACCTATTTTACCATTTTTGTCTCTGATGTAAATACATTGGAGCATGATAGCCCTTTTTGAATAAAACCATGACTGTATGTATGAGAGCATTTTTTCTGCTGTAGTACACAGTGATTCTTTTTTATCACTAATTACGATACTCGTGTCATCTGCAAATAGTAGAATTTTGGCTGGGCTGTCTGGAGCCTGTAGGTCATTGATATAAACTAGAAATAACAATGGGCCCAGAATGCTGCCCTGAGAAACAACTATTTAAATTTGTTTTCCTTCAGATATGGGTTTAAAATAGTGAAGATTCTTGGATGACCTCAGCTCAACAACTTGTGACCTGTTTTGCAGATAGGATTCAAACCAATTTTTAACGGTACCCCTGATGCATATTGCTTCAAGTTTCCCTAGTAATATTACATTGTTCACAGTATTGAAGGCTTTGGCTAAATCTAGATTAATTCCAACAACCTGTTTATTTGACTCAAAATTTCTTACTATTTCTGTGCAATATGGCTGTTTCTGTACTGTGCCATGTTGACTGTTATTTATTAGTTTATGTTTTTCTAGATATTTTGTAACCCTGATTTTCATAAATTCCTCAAGTATTTTGGAGAAGTATGGGAGGAGAGATATAGGTTGGTAATTTTCTATTTTATGTCTGTCACCATTTTTGTGTAGAGGTATCACTTTAGAGATTTTATTTTATCCGGAAATATCTCTTCACTAAGGGACAAGTTTGCTATGTGCTCTATAGGTTCGACAACACGTGGAGCAATTTTTTAATTATTGATACAGGTACATCATCCAAACCAGAGGACAATTTGGATTTCAAGCATTTAATGACTTTTAGAACTTAATGCTCGTCTGATGGGATTGCCATCATGCTGGTATTTACCATTGGAGACATCACTGTTAATTGTTGCTTAAAGTAAGGGGAATATTAACAAAATAATTGTTTACATTGTTTGCCATGGCGTTTTTTCTATGGGGATATTTTCATTATTTTTAAGATGGATTTCCTGTTCTTTAGTTTGACCCAAATTTTTTTTCTTTTTTTTTACCTCATCATTCTGGACTTGTTACTAGCCTGCCTTATTAATCTATCATTACTTAATAATTTTGCTTTTGATTTTACTTTGCGGTAAGTCTGTTTGTATGTTCTCACATACTCAACAAACTGCTGATCATGACATGTTTTTAACTTTAAACTTAGTAATATCATGGTTTCACTTGATGTTTTAATTCCGGATGTACTCCAGGTCCCTTTGGATCCAGATGATCTGTAACTCAAAAGCTTTTTTGGGAAGCACATTTCAAAGTATGCCATAAAAGTGGAAGCAAATGTATTGTAAGCATCTTTTGTGTTTGTTTGTGCCAAGACCTCTGGCCAAACTGCATTTTTAACATTATTTTTGAACTGATTACAATTTTCAGTAGAGAAAAATCGTTTGTACTCCTTTTTATTTTCCCCTCCTTGGGAGTTGCAGTGAGATTAAAGGTTAGTGCATTATGATCTGATAATCCTATATTCACATTTGTAACTGCAACTTCATGTGTGACCACATTTGAGAAGATGTTATTTATTAGGCTTTCACTGGAATCTGTTGTTCTAGTGGGAGCTGATACGTGGGGAAACAAGTTGAAGCTTTTAGTATGTCTAAAAACTTGTATTTTACTGAACTCTGGACCAATAGATTAATATTAAAGTCACCACAAAGAATTATGGCAGAGTTCTCATTTGAGAAAAATGTCTAGCATTTCTTCCAAATTCTTAAGAGAGACTTCAGTATCTCCAGATGGTGATCTGCAAATTGCTGCAACAATTACTTTCTTTTCTATGATTAATGGTTTAGCCTCATATCTTAACTTAAATTTAAGCTTGGGATTTAGATAAATGCATACACCACCACCTTTGACATTTTGCCTATAGTACTGGCTGGCAAGTTTATAATATGTGTGACCAAAAGGACTTAAACTATATCTGTACATTGTATAAGGCTCAGTCACAACTTCTGTGCATGTCTATGACAGGTGGGGTGGGCAGCCTATCAAGTTAGGCTGTGGTCTCCTGATCTCACATTTTGTGCTCGCTTACTCAGTTGTGCAGGACTCTGACACTTGTCTCACTCCTCTGTCAACACAGCTTCCCTTTCATGTCGTTTGTCCCCTAACACTGCAGTCAGGTGTCATGTGGTGTAATTATTTAATACAATGATGTATTATATTCTGTACCTTATCTTCTATACTTCTTCTCAAACTCTGTTATAATTACTTTAAAATTCAAAATTGATGCCTTTGACGCATCACATTTATATAAATAACTTACTATGTCACTTTTGACTTAACAAATTATTTATTCCCTTCATCATCACACTCATGAACTACACTAAAAGATCACCTTCATTCAGTATAAAAGAGACACTCACAATAATTTTGAAGGTTCCTCTTCTGTGTCTCACAACATACATCAGTTGTTGAAATAACTCCTTCGGCAGCCTATTGCTTTACAGGACAGTGTGGTGACCCCACAGAATACTTATTTTAACACATGTAGTTTGGCACCCAAAGCTGCTGCGATAGCTGTACAGTGCTGAAGGTGCATATTGTCCCCTGATGTAAGTCACCACACACAAAATAGAAATAACACTAATGAACAATATCTGTACATTTATGTTTGACATGTTGTTTTCTATTGCTCTTTTCATAATGTGTACACAAAACTTCTTTCAAAATGGCATTCATTGATAAGAAGTCATTGATATGTGCATCTCTCCTCTGGAGTGGTACATACAAGCACAGTCTGTGAACATGGTGCCCAGTGAACACAGTCCAAAGTTTTTTAAATTTTTTTTCCTATATGCCATGAATGTGGATTTCTTTTTGTAACTATGGCTTCAGAGATTGGTTATAGCCTCAGTACATCATTGTCCATGATAAAATACGCAAATTTATCCTCAATTGCAGCCATAATTTAAGAGAATGTCCCTAAAGTGAACATAAAGTGCTTGAAAGATGTTTTCCTCTCTGTGTGTACAATAGTATCCAGTGCAGAACCACAGCGGCTGCGGACACCCAAGCCTGGAACCAGTACTGGGGCTGAGGACATACGTGCAGTGAAGTCACCTGGTGAGTAAGAGTAAATTTACACGTAATTGCAGCCTTAACTAAAGCAGTACATAAAGTACTTAAAAGACGTTTTACTCTCTGTGTGTACAATAGTAGGCAGTGCAGAACAGCAGCAGCTACGGTCACCAGAGGCTGGACCCAGTACTGCAGGTGCAGCGAAGTCACCTGGTGAGTAAGAGTAAGAGCCCACTGTGGCAGGCTTACATTCCTGCTTTGTACACTAGAGAATCAAATGTATCTGGACACCTATTAGTGGACATTAAGATTTTGTGTTCTCCTTTGAGGACTTGAACTCTTCTGGGGACACTTTGACATTTCGAAATCTCTGTGGGTGGATGCCAGCCCATTCTTCCTTGATAGCTGATACCAGACAAGGTAGAAATATTGGACACAGGGTATGGAGTGAAAATGCCATTTTTAACTAATCCCTAAGACGATCCATTGCTTTCAGGTTGGAACATCGGCAGGCAAGCCTTCTTCAGGAATGCCACTGGTTATAAGCCTTTGCCTAACAATGCTGATACATGAGAGGTACAAGTGTTGAGCTGATCAAATCGGTCGTTGTCTGTGAACTGTTCCTCTGCTGTGCATAGTACACAATACTGTCAAATATGTACTTACCCTTCTGCATTTATCATATCCTGAAGTACAATAAGGTGGTGGTGGTGGTGGTGGTGGTGGTGGTGGTGGTTAGTGTTTAACGTTCCGTCGACAACGAGGTCATTAGAGACGGAGCGCAAGCTCGGGTTAGGGAAGGATTGGGAAGGAAATCGGACGTGCCCTTTCAAAGGAACCATCCCGATATTTGCCTGAAACGATTTAGGGAAATCACGGAAAACCTAAATCAGGATGGCCGGAGACGGGATTGAACCGCCATCCTCCCGAATGCGAGTCCAGTGTGCTAACCACTGCGCCACCTCGCTCGGTACAATAAGGGGAGAACAAGTTAAAGAGGAGAAATTGCATATTGTTACACTACCTGCTCTGCACTGCATTGTTGGCAGTAGAGTTAATGGCGGATAATGTTCACTGAGTAGTCACTCTATTCAAATTCTTCCGTCAGATACCCACGGAGTATAGCACTGTTTGTCACTCCAAATCTCGTTTCCACTCATCCACTCAACAGGAGTCATGGGTTTTTATGCTACAGTCAGTGTGACTTTATGTTAAACAGAAATGTTGTTTCCAGAAGCTGCTCAGCCACTGTAACCAGTTTTTCTAACTCCCTGTACACAGCCATTTCCTTAGTGGGCTCCTAGCTGCACTTCAAAACTGAAGAGTGACTGCAGCAGCTAACTGCAAGCTGGTTTTTACTATTTCCTACCACAATGATAGAAGCACTTGTCCATCAGCATACTGTGTGTGCCTGGACTTCATGTAGCATTGGTTGTTCCTTCACATTTTCACTTAACTGTCACATCGCTGACAGCTGACTTGGGCAAGTTTGGAAGGGCTGAAATGCATTCCTGTGTTAATTATTCAGGTGTAATGCAAAGAAAAGTCCATGTTCAGTGTACTCAGATCCCTGACTGATAAATTCTGCTTACAAAACAGTATTACCTGCCACTTCCTATAATATATATGACGGCAGTATCTGTTGCCGAAAGAACAATTGCCATGGATAACCATGCAGCTTTGCTAGAAATGAAATGATGATTAAATGGATGGAGCGTCTGCCATGTAAGCAGGAGATCCCGGGTTCGAGTACCGGTTGGGGCACACATTTTCAACATTCCCCCAATGAAGTACATCAACGCCTGTTTGCAGCTAGGGTGTCCATTTAATTATCATTTCACTTCCTATAATAGTAGCTCCACCTCTCATTGAATTAAAACGCTCAGTTGCCCATTACAAAAGGGTGCGCATGTATTTTGATTGGATAGTGGGTTTATAGTTCTTATCTATGTGATTTCTGCAACCCCTTAGTCAGTCCACCATACACAATTGAATTAGAATCCAG
The DNA here is from genome assembly GCF_021461395.2 of Schistocerca americana. Lineage (NCBI taxonomy): Eukaryota > Metazoa > Arthropoda > Insecta > Orthoptera > Acrididae > Schistocerca > Schistocerca americana. The sequence goes on from NW_025726027.1 coordinate 182,512, forward strand.
AAATCACAATATATTTTATTATATTTATGTTTTTGAATATTGAGGACTTTGATTTGGGGCGAGTATTTACTGACTTACAGAAATACAAAGTTTACCTATATAGCTGTGGAAATATGTGTGCTGAGAATTACAGGGAGGGAAAAGGAAACGGAAAAATGGACAGGGAACAGGCAGGAGTAGGAGACGTAGTGGGGAGGTAGTGGAGATGAGTGACAAATGTAGTGATGGAGTGAGTGGCAGATAGGATAAGACAATTACATGCTCCTATCCTAGAGAGGTGAGTGGGGGGAACATTGAGGTGACAGTCTGGTGAGAGGCATTGAGTGGATATCAGGCTACATGGACTACAAGCTGCAATGCCTGTAGCTTGAGACCAGAATACCAGGAGAAGCCAGAGAAGAGGCTTAATCAAACACTGGGACTCCAATGAATGAATGATGTGAGTAGAAGAAACAGAGGATGATTTGTATTTCAAAACTGAACATTTTTGTACAACCTATTAGGGTAGTAACTTAAATGGAAATATTGGGGTGTGAATCTAGTTTATAAATGGTCATAGCTGATGCGTTCAGTAATACCATAAGTTATTTGATACTAACATTTTCAGGGGCTCCCTTAACCTTTCTGTGGTCAATCAGACATAAAGGTCCTGCCAAAATGTTTGTTTCAGAATCTGCACAACCATAGGAATGTCCCATTTCATTGTGTACTGTAATCTGTTGTTCAGTTTATGTACAATTAAAACCCAGAAGCTGACAGGTGATGCTAGAATGTGTTTTTTTCTTTGTTGGTACAGAAGTGAGTACAGTATGTTTTGTAGAAGGAGCTTCCTATCTTTGGCTTAATTGTGGATGGCAAAGACAGTGTAGATATTATTTATCTTTGTTACATTATTTGCTAGGTATATACTATTTGACATATATTTTCACTGATAACTCATTCTTGAAGAAAACTGATGTCTGTGTCTTGTAACTAAAATTAATGCATGTCTTTATTAATGAAAATCATATCAAAATCGTGACTGTAGTTGGAAATCTACCACCACAAATGTACAGATACTGTTCTTTTGATGTACTGTTTTTCTTCTTTCTCATGAGACAGTGTACTGGAGACATTTGTTTTCTTTTCCTTATTTTGTCTTGAATGTCTCAATAGTTTCTTGGAATTAATTGTTTACAATTATTTATGGAGCTGTCTTTTGAATTACGGGGAGGGTGGCTATGAAGAATACAGTCAGCAGAAATAAGGTTTCTATGATCTACTTTATAACATATGAAAGCTGATCACCTCTGAAATGAAGGTGCTGGGAGTGTATAGTAGAGTGAAAACAACTGAAGCATGTGGGATGAATGTGTCAATGCTTTTGGAGAGAATGGCTGATAATGCAGTATCACTTCCTGTTCACTAGATTTGTCTCTGGTGCCGGTACCTTTGTTCATAAAATATTTCCCATCAAGACTTTCACTACAGTTTGATCCCAGACCAATCTGTTCGTCTTTCTGCCTCACCTCTCTACAGGGAGTCCAGCAGGGAGCTGCCTTGCCCCATCTGCCACCCACACTCGTGGTCATATGTCCCACCTAATGTGGATGATCCATGCACAAGGAGAGAGATGTGCTCAGGTAGCCATGAACATTAGAACTTCATTGGAACACAGAAGGCACATGATAATGTTGGGCTAAGTGAAACAGCTTCCTAGTGCAAGCAACATAAAAATACTCCTGATATGCTGTAAGGTTGTCACTAATATGAGCTAAGCTGAGCACTGCAAGTTGCACTGATGATGTCCTAGATTCCAATGTTGCTGTGCTCAGAGGAAAAGTTTTGACTGTAACAGCAGCCAAAAGTATGAACTGTCATCCCCATGGAGGAGATGGCAGTGTCATCCATGAGGCACACACCTGGAAGAAAAATACAGAAATTGGGCCAAGACATCAGTAAGGAGGGATGATGATGTGGAATGGTGCAGGCAGAAAGATACCAGGATGAAAGAAAGAAGTGCCACAAGGCATTTGAACACGGAGCAAAACCATTCAAACACTATGCAGAAGCACTTGAACACAGAGATGAAGGCTACCTAATGGATGACAAGACACTGGTAAAAAGCTTCCAGAGACACAAAAGGAATTATAAAAGCACTAGAAGAGAGATGTTCCTGAGTGGACAAGAGGAAGAGTGTTTCATTGTGGCACAGATGGTACATGCCAACATGAAGCAAATGAAACAACTTTCTGATGAAGGCAAGGAAGAGAATGCCCTGATGCATGAAAAGATTGCCACTAATATGAAAACTATTCTTGAAGCTTCCAGTTGAGCACTCTGTCTGTAACAACTGACAAACACTGCTGTAGGTAGCACTGGCAATGCCAATATTGTGGGCCGCATTCTTATTAATATAGTCATGCATTCCAAAGTAGATAGTTGATGTCGAGTCTGGAACTTGGGTTGGCTAGTGAGCCACTGCACATTCCCCTACAAAGGCTATGTAGTGGAGAAATACTGTTAAGTTGTCCAGTGTCGCATGGCTCCAGGGTGGAAACCGTGCAGTGGCTGTCATTGGCAAGATCCGCTGCACTGAGGGTGAGTTTCAGTTTCAAGCCTGTTCAGATGCCAGCAACTGACATACCTCTGTTCTGTGGCATAAGGCAGAATTGTAAAACACCAGCCAGATGCTACTCCACCCACTTCCACCTCATTCCTATTATGTCTCCTAATCCATCCTGTTCCCATACGCATCAGATTTTCTTTCTGTCTCACCTCTACAAAAAATCCACCTGAGAAATAATCTGCCTCACCTGCCACTCATTCTCCTCACTACTTGTACCCATCTGTAAGTAAAGAAAGGAGTGTTACATTGAATGTGTTTGATGTGGCATTATTACTGCACAAACAGCAAAAATGTGGTAAGTGATAAACATTTTTGCTGTTACTTTCTGTGGGGTATCTGTGAGAGAAATTCATCATAATTTAAAATTATTGGTGAAGTTTTCTGCAAAACACCAAGTGCTCTCATTGCCAAATACTGGATGAATATAATGTCGGTACATGAATGCAAGTAGTGAAGGTGCATAAACAAGCTTACACACAGTTCCTAAATGTTAAACGTGACACTGTGTTTACTGTGTAACATAAGATTGTATGTTTTATTAAGCAGATTTTAAAATTTGATCAATAATTATGTGAAATGATGACAATAAACATTTATTTGTCCCTGCCAGTCTTCAGATAGCAAGCGTGCAACCGGAATAAAGTTCTGGCTTTCTGGAACTCGGTAATATTGATGGTTGTTTATAATTGAGTAGATTAGATGCTCAATTGTACACTGATCCGTACTTTTTCTAAAAGATAGAAACAATTGATTCTGTTCTTTATCAGGTCATGTTGAAACACACTTAGTTTATCACTAGTTTGTTTTACTTGTGCAGATAAAGTATTTTTTATATTAACACGCAAATTCTTTTTTTGTCAATCAGGCCCTGCTAAGGAGGAAGGCACGCGTCCCATCGCTCAGGTGAGTGAAAGTAGTGGATGCACGTATGAGACTGGCAGAGCAAGTGTGATTTTCACCAGTAGCATATAAAGTTTGGTTCTGTGGCATGTAATGAACCCCACACTGCTTCCTGTCCTCCTCCCAGGGTGAGGACATATTTCATCAGCTCAGGGCTTTGAACCGTTAAAATACTTCCTCCTATTCTGAGCTACTCTGCACACTACCAACTTGCTTAATCAAATAAACTCCTTTATTAATATCCTATTCATCTCCATTTCAGTCTCATTGCATCTCCCATGGCAGTCTGTTTCCTGACATCACAAACTTTGCAACTTCTTTAGCACTGTTAACTGAAATGCTATCTCAAGTCTAAATTACCTGCTAAATGAACCAAAAAATATCTGAAAGACCACTCATATACTGGCTCTTAATTTAAAACAAGTAACTCTCTTTAATTATTAATGTCAAGTCATGTGTCATTGGTTAGTGTACAGAATCTTACTGACAGCTCGACTTCATCTTCGTTCTCCTGGTGTAATGGCAGTTGTCATGATGCTGACAGTTCTAGGGGGAAGGCACATTGCTGAACAAGAATGAGACAGCAAGGAATAAACCCATGGACTGGTTGTTTGTGTTGCCATCATCATTTGTGAAAGTGGCATGGCTGGACCATGTAAAATTTGGGGATTCGTGTGGATGCTGATAACCACGCCATTGAGTGCCCCCTAACCAGGTATCATCATCATCATGATAGAATAAAACACTGAATTCATCATGAACTGTGAAGAACGATAAACTAATTATCGTTATCCCATCCTGCAGATATGCTGCATCAATCTCCACTAGATTTTGTGTGTTGTGGTTGGCAGGTGTTACTAGAGGAGGCCAAAATGCATGCGTTTTAACTCACGCAGGCTGGCGTGAGGTCTGGAACAGGACAAGGAAATTAGAATTTAGAAAAACTGACTTAGCTGGTGGAATACTTAACTTTAATCCATTAATGATGAACGTCTGTCTTGATGGTACATGATTCACAATATCAATAGTAACTGATATGGGCCCCTTGCTAGGTTGTAGCAAATGAGGTAGCTGAAGGCTATGCTAAACTATCGTCTCGGCAAATGAGAGCGTATTTTGTCAGTGAACCATCACTACAAAGACGGTTGTACAGCTGGGGCGAGTGCTAGGAAGTCTCTCTAGACCTGCCGTGTGGTGGCGCTCGGTCTGCAATCACTGATAGTGGCGACACGCGGGTCCGACGTATACTACCGGACCGCGGCCGATTTAAAGGCTACCACCTAGCAAGTGTGGTGTCTGGCGGTGACACCACATTATGCACAACAGAGAAGGGTATAAAAGTTTAAAGCCATCATTTGAATTAAAAAAATAAAAAAAAAAATATCTCTTTGTGGTGGTGACCATTGTTCATCGGTACTATAGACATTGTGAAATGTACACCTTTACTAAAGCGATGTGTTACACCATAGTTGATACTCATTAAACATGACAATAAATATTCCTTAAAATCAACGCTTACCACTTACTGTTGTCTAAAATGCTTACTGATTGCAGTTGGGAACTGAGATTTCTCCATTTTTGAGCAAATATCACAAACACAAATGACAGGTACTCGGAATCGCAAACACGTTTCAAAATACCTTTCTAGAATTATATCAGACTCATTCTCCTCCATACATTCATGACCTGTCAAACTTCCTAAACTCTTCTGAAAATACTTTCCTGCTTGTGAAATAACTACCAAGTGAACTACTTTGAGAGGTATACTTGTCATAGTGTTTGTTATGTTTGACAGATTATGATTAGTAATTCAATAAAACTACCTTAGTGTACTTAAGCACGTGCATCACAAATTGCGCAGTGTGATTTCAAAGTAACTGTTTAGTTACTTTTGTCGTTAGGGATTTGCTTTCAGTAACATTAATATAGGTCTCTGGTATATTAAACAGAATTGAATGATCATTCTTGTGATCTTTCAGATCTTGCATTGACTTACTTGCCAGCTCCCATGACCATGGCAAACAGTCCTTTATCCAGTAAGTGGTTTCTTTTTCATACATCTTGTTTTTTAGGACCAATCTGTGGCACAAATCTTAAAGGACAGGAATGTGTCAGATAAAATAAAATGTTTAAGAAACCAAAAAAGAGGAGCCATAAGTTTATGTAAATGCAGTCAAGAATGTAACACAGGAATGGCCGCTGAGGTGCCACCTCTCCATTTCTTCCCTCCTCCTCTTTCCTAATCATGACATTATTCCAATGGAATATTGGTGGCCTTTAATCCAAAAAGATGACTTGTGGCTGCTCTTGGAATCGCAGCCTCTGCTAGTTCTGTGCTTGCAGGAAACAAAATTGCATCCTCCTGACTGATTTGAGCTTTTGTATTTCTTCCCAGTCTGCTTTGACTCCCTCTCTCCAAAGATGGCATTCCATATCGTAGGAGGAGAGAGGGGAGTCATGCTGCTCATATGGAAGGACGTTCAAAGTCAACATTTCTCCCTGACTACCCAGCTTGAAGCTATTCCTGTCCGTGTTTTACATTCCTCTCCTGAACTTTTCCATATGTACTGTTTACATCCCTCAGTCATTCCGTGTCATGGACACTCTTCATCCAGCTTACTGGCCAACTCCCTCACCCCTTTCTGCTGCTCGTTGACTGTAATGCACACCATTCCCTTTGGAAATCTCCCAGAACCTGACAGAGAGGTGCCCTCTAACTACATGCTCTCCTACCCATATCTGGAAATCTCCTGCACTGCCCAATTTGCCCATCATCTCATCACTGTCTCTAGTACGTACTCGAGCAACCATTTACCATTTGCTATCCATTTTCTGACTCCTACCCCACATATATGCACACCCAAATGGCAACTTTCTAGGGATGACTCGAGATTTACTGTTCCCTGGCACCCTTTGAGTAACATAATTTCTCCAGTTGTGATGGCCAGGTAGAGTATCTTACAAATGCCATCATTACCACCACACAGTATTCCATTCTCACCCTTCATCTTTACTGTGCCATGTCCCAGTGCCTTGATTGACTGAGCTGTGTTGTGACTCAACTCACATGCAGAGATGTGTTCTCCATGTCTTTAACCATCATTCTATGATGGCAAACTGCATTCATTATGAACAGTTGCATGCACAGTGTCATTGCACCCTTCAGGATAGCAAAAATCTAGCTAGATTTCCTTAACTAGTTCTTCTAACAGTTCCACTACCTCATCTGTTGTATGGGCCCTGCAGGACCAAGATCCATTGGGCTGCTATTCTGCGGAGATTTCAAGCTCCACCCACTATCATTCTGCCTTCCTCCACCAGAAACAAGTGGAGGAGGCTTGGGTAGTACCCTTATTTTGACAGATTAGCGAGTGCTACAAGCTGCCTTTAGTATGAGGGGGCGAGAAATTGCTCTCACTTCCTATCGATCCTCCAACACAGTGCTGGACGATGTTTGCATTCAGATGTTCCTAAACCTTTCTTTTGTGGGCAAGCACTTGCTCTTTCTTATGTACAACTGCATCTGGGCAGAGGGCACCGTTTGCCAGATGCCAGCATAAAGACACTGTCATTCCCATACCCATACCCAAGCCCAGTACGGAAAAATACCTTCCTTCTAGTTACTGCCCCATTTCTCCCACAAGCTGTGTTTGCAAACTGATGAAACATGTAATTCATGCCTGGCTGGTATAGTGACTAGAGTGTGGCAATTCACTGACCACTGTACTGTGCGGATTTTGATCAGGCCGTCCTGCAGCTGACCATCTCATCACTTTGTCAAAGCGAATGGTTTTCTGTGGATATATCAGACACTGCCAGTGTTTTTAAATTTGCAGAAAGCCTGAAACACCTTCTGAAGGATGGGTATTCTTGATCTCTCTACATGTGGCACTTCTGAGGCCACATGCCCCATGTCCTTCAGATATTTTTAAAGTATTGATTTTTCAAGGAATGTTGGTACTGCCTTGTCAGACACCTTTACCAGGAAGTTGGTGTGCCTCAGGGTACTGTTTTGAGTGTGACCCTCTTTGCTATTGCCTTTAACTTTATTATGTCCTGTCCCCTGCAGGTCATCTCCAGCAGTCTACTGTTGCCCACCCCTACCCTGTTACCCTCCCACACCCTGTCCCAGCCTCCTCCTTACCCCCACATGATTGCCTGTTTCGTCATGTGCAACTGCTCGCAGCCTGGCTTCAGCTGCCAGAGAGTGTGATCACATGTGTGAGAGTTGCATTTGCGTGAGTATGTGAGTGTATGTTATCTATATATAACAGAGGTCTTGTTCACTGAGAGCTCACTTTCTTACAGTTTTTTTTTTTTTTTTTGTCGTGCCTGTGTGCCTTCCATGGTATTGTTAAATTCATTTCTGAAGAATTGCGATGGCTCGGGGCATTGAGGTGCTGAGGTAGGGGTCAGTGTACACTCATCATCAAACAAACAATTGTGCCTTATTAGACAAAAGCCAGGAAAGATCAGACCATTTGGCAATAGTGCCGTAAAAACCAGACCAGGGATTGATCTTGGGGAGATGAGTGTCATTGGTGTGGTAAATGTGAGGTGTCTGATACTAACTCAGTATTCATGCTAGTGATCGCTTACTTAACTGCATAGGTTATGGACCTGACTCTCAGAAGGTTCAAATCACTGACATAAGCACACTCTTAGCCTTAGTATATTTATTGGCATTCAGATTCTAAGTGCTAACTGTCTACCATTCAAGCAACTAAGAATGGAAGACCAGTTTTACAAACAAGTTTTTTGTATTCCACTGCCACTCATATTCTTCATTTTGCAGCTTGAAAATATATCTCTGCATGTTTTGGAATGAAGGTTAAGGCCTCAAAATTACCTGCTCTTCCCAAATCCATTCTCCATGGTGAAATGAGAGAAGCATTGCATGGTAACTTGAAGGTGCAGAGTTCAATGTTACACATTTCCATTTTTTAATTGTTCTTGCAAATTCACTAGAAAGAGACACAGATTTTTTGGACATTTATGCAAATAATGGAATTGAGTGTCTGAGTAATGAAATAGCTGCTCTTGTTGCGTATGGGCTTCACTCTGTTTCAGATACATTTATTAAACTACCTGTAGCTAAAGTCATGAAAGTTATAATGTTTTATGATAGAGAAAATAACCAACAACAAAAGCAACATTTGAAGAGCTCTTCTTAAAAGACAGAATGAAACATGATACCTTTAACAGTTCATGATAAGAAATATTACACACTACTACAACCATACTTAATACTTACCATCCTTAAATGTTTAAAGCAGTGGTTAAAATTTCCCAGAGTACTTTGACAAAGTGTGAACAAATAATGATGTACTTTTGCACCTACATACAGCCATTAAAGCTCTAATGAATGGGCAGGCAGCATTATCAAATTAGTTATCAACATTACTGGGTCAGCTACTTGTCAGAGAATATTAACTATAATCTATTAGATCTATTATGAACTACCAGAAAGAAGAATGCCAACAATTAAAAGCTTCCAGATGCATTTGAACTTGGATGCTGGCATCTTAAGTACTCACTTATGTGCCTTTACTGATGTAGATGTAGAATGGGTGCCAAGTTTGATATAGCTATTTGAACACAAACCAGACCTCATGGCAAAGAATAGAAACAGTAAAACTAATGATTCACAGTATCATCCAGTTTCAGGCCTAGGTAAGCAAAGTGTTGCAACAAAACATTTGATCATATTCCATCAGATCTCATCTGTCACATGTGCCAAACTATAACTTCACTTTCCATTACAGTGCTTGTATATAGTCCAGCACAATATCAACATTGTGAAGTGCACTTCCACAAACATTTCTACAGCATAGAGAGATCAAATTTCTTCACAGGGTTTACAATACTATTCAGGTTTTCATCACACAATGTTTGTCTTATATGGGAGTCCTAGTGTACTGCATATCGTGCTCGAAAAAGGGAATGGGGAGAAGGGGAAGATAAGGAAGATGATGGCGAGGTGAGTTGCAGTCTTGTGTTAGACCATCATAGCAGCAATAGTTGCGGGCACAGATCAGCGCAATTTCCCTAAATCGCTCCAGGCAAATTACGAGATGGTTCCTATGAAAGGGCACGGCCGACTTCCTTTCCCATCCTTCCCTAAACTGATGTGACCGATGACCTCGCAGTTTGGTCTCTTCCCTCAAAACAGCCCAGCCAGCACAGATCAGTGGAAGATGTCATGGAAGGTCTTAGAACATCACTGAGACCCTAATTACAAGTAACAGACATAAGAAATAAATGAATACACCTTTGGTTGTCGTTACTCATGCCCTGGCTCCAACTCAAACCATTAATGTTTGCTTGACTGTGATATTCCTCTGGTGCTGCTTGTGAGTGGATGACTGTAACTGAGGTATTGTCAGAGGTGTTAGTCATCAGAAATGGCATATTAGTCAAATGCTGATTCCTCTCTTGTCATGGTGATAAATGGCAAAAATGTTTAAGGACATTTTGTTCAAATATGTGGCCTGTCCTCAGTGTAAGCTGTGCAGGGTTCAGCAAACGTCTGCAGTATGCAGATGATTTGGCTTTCCAACCATTCTTGTCACATATCTGGCAGAGTCGTGAATTTCTGTGTATCCTGTGTTGACAGGACAAATGTTAAGGGGTAGTAACGTGCATTTTTAAAGCTATACAATTTCACCCCAAGGGTGACTATGGGAATGGAAGTTGCCTGAGTATTGGGAACTTTGGATAAAATATCAACCTGTGTGATTGATGAATCTTTGGAATGTCAGAAGTCTACCCCTACTGAAAACAGAATTTTAAAGAATTTTGTTGAAGGAGGCACTATCAGCAGAATGCCTGGCTCAAGATATGAGCACACAGCAGGATAACACATAGCTTGCCTGTAAGAGCCAACTAATCCCTCCCCTAGATACGAAGCAGTTGTAGTGAGTGACCAACTTCCCAGTTCCAATGATGCAGTTAGTTGAGGGCCAAGGAAAGCTGTACTGCACGCACAATGATCCACTATAAAACAGGAACTCAGTGAGGAAATGTGTTACACTGGCTGGCAGCCACAGAGCTCCATCTGAATGCAATGTGTAAAAATGTACTTTTCACAGATAAGTTGTCTTACCAAGACCAAACAGTACTTTAGCAGTCCAGACATAATGGCAAATAAGTGGTGACAACAGGTAGTACTAGCCGATTGTCAGTTTCCTGGGGGCGTTGGTTTCCCCCGTAGGGGGCGTTGGTTTCCCCCGTAGGGGGCGTTGGTTTCCCCCGTAGGGGGCGTTGGTTTCCCCCGTAGGGGATCTCATGCTACAGGAAGAATATTCACTTGTGTATAGGTATGCTCATTCAACTGCAGCTGTCCAAGATAGACATTAATGTAATGGACTTGCTGTGAGACACTGCTCACATGAACACAATGCAAATTATGTGTGTGTAAGTAGCAGCAACACACAGAGAACTGGCTGTGAAACACACCATTTATGGCTGATGCTCTTTTGGACTGCTTTTTTTGAAGCCTCGGTGGGGTTGCCTCTTCTGACAAATGGGTCCAATGCCTCACAGATTCATTCCCAGGGTGAATGACTGAAGTCAGAAATAATGGGGCATTCTGGATAAAATGTTATGGACTGAGAACATTTTACTTTCTTTCCTTGTTCTGCTGTGCAGTGTTCTGCCAGTGAGAGCCAGCACAAAATCTCTTGGCGACGGAAAAATATCAAAGATGAGAGAAGGAAATTTGAGCTAGTTCTAGTTGGCATTATCCTTGTACCTGAAATAAATTTATTTTAATTTAATATTTTGAGTATTACATTCTCTATTGCCACCCATCAGACTCGGCCAAGTATGTGCAAAATACATCATCTCTCTCTCTCTCTCTCTCTCTCTCTCTCTCTCTCTCTCTCACACACACACACACACACACACACACACACACACACACACACACACACACACACACAGGCAAATTACAAATTGGAAAGTCTCTCATGATCAAATAAGAAAACAGGGCAGTAGGATAATTTGTAGTTTCTAAATGGTGTTTATATATAGAAATTGGTCTGTATGCTGCATTTATTTGATGGAGTACATGTGTTTCCTCATGCTGTATGCAGATTAAGAAACAATATGACATTTAATTTCTGTTGGACAAAACGTGTTTTTTTTTTTGTCTGAATCCTGGACTACAGCAATGAACTTTGTCCACGGATTGTTCTTCCTTCATGTAATGGAGGAAAAATGCAACTGTGGACACTGCATCATGTAATTTCCCCATGCATCCTCCACAGCCTGACTAAACACAGCTTTGTTAGAGGCCATCTGATCTCGACTGTCAGTCATTTGTCCCAATCAGTGCTACCTAACAATAGCAAGACCGTGCACTCAATTTGCTTACTAAATCACAATCTGTCTTACATCACTGCACCCTTCAGTAAGAGTGATAGATTTGGTTAGTGGGAAGTAACTATACTGCCAGTCATCTCAGACATTTCATACTTGCAGAACTGCAGTGCGAAAGGAGGGACGTAGGGTGGGTGGGAGGGAGGTAGGAGGGAAGTCAGTATGGAACTGATGCAGCAGAAAATCAGTTTGTAAAGTAAGCACCACTTGGTGTTAGGCTCATACTCACTCAGTTTATGGACTGCAGTTGTTCTTGTTGTTGTTGTTGTTGTTGTTGTTGTTGTTGTTGTTGTCAGTCCGAATGTGGTTTCATGCAGTTCTCCACTCTGGTCTACCTTGTGCAAGCATCCTTGGTTCTCGGTAACCATTATTAAATTCATTATCATGTGTTTAAATCTGGTAGGAGGCATACAGTAATGATTGTAACACAGTACCACGTGGAATGACTTCAGTGCAGTCACCACCAGCAACTTCTGTGCAAATGCCTGGTCAGAGAATTCTGTACTGCCTTCACAGAGTGAATAAAAGTACTTCTTTCTCATGAGGTACTGCAGTGCTGGAAGTTAAGCCACATCCTGTTAGCAACTGACATAAGCTGAGTGGACCAAAATCCATTTAGTTCACTTTCAGAGGACTAATTCCAGACCACTGCTGTAGCCCCTCAATGAGCTATGGACATTTGTGGCCGTGTTTAGTCAGATGTTTTTACCTATTTTTCCACTTTTTGTTTCCATTTTAATTTCTTGTATTTCCTTTGTTTTGACTGCCATTGGGACCCTAGTTGTTGGGCTACCCCAGTCCAATTATGCTCTTACTCAAGTCACTACTCGACAAAAAATTCTTATTTGCAGTTTCCTCTTTATTGGATGTGTTCACATTAGTCACATTGTGTTGCTGCTGTCATAATATCAGCTTCCATCCCTGTTAGCCATGACCACAGAGATATGCATGGCCAAAATACAAAGTTGCTTCAAAATTGTCCACAGCAACTGCTCTAACAGCTTCCCAATTAAATGTTCGAGTATACCAAAATGGGATAATGATGCATTGCCTGTAGTTCTGTCAAACTGTGCTCTTACAGATTACTTTAAAGACTTCAGTTTTGAAATTTCCTTTCCCCTCCAAGTGATGTAGGACTTGCCTTATGCATGTCAAGGAATCCAAATTTACACTGCAGTTGGATTTTGTGTAAATGTTACATTAGTTTCTTGTAAAAGTTGTAACAGCAGTCCCTGACAGGAATGCCTGATGTTAAGTCATCAGTACTGAGTACCACACTTGTTGATGATAGTTTTGTTGGTTAAGCTGTGTATCCAAATTGGCATATAGTTCCTTTAGTTGCTGGATATAAAATTTTCCAATTGTTTAAACTCCCACACCTTTATGCTGGTTCTTCATGCTGTCATTGTTGCTCTCTGCAGTGTTGCTATGAACATGTGCTAGGCTGTTACAGTATTTGTGATTTATGATGCCATATATCATTGCTACCAATGTCACATAGTACACTTCAAGACACCTACACTATCTTCTTTGTAAATTAGATATACTTTTCTGCATATCACCTTAACACTGTCCACAGTATGAAGTGGCTTCCACTAGTCATTCACTATGAAACACACAAGTCTCACTTGTTCTGTGTGTACAGGTACAAATCAGTGAGGCTGATACACTGATGCCAGTTGCCACTGATGCATTTTTACAGGAGAATGCCATCAATAGCGATTTGGATGCCTACAGTGCTATATTTCAATCACATTGCAGTCTGCTGTAGCAGTGTGAACAACAAGAGCTATTCAGTGTAGTTTGGGGGCTAACTGAGCATGTGCTAATCAACACAAAATACATAGAAAATAACTATCCAAACCCTAACCAACAATGTACCTTGAACAAACTGCTTGCATCTGTAAGAAGCTCCCTAACAGGGTAGTGTGACTCAATTGAAATGAAAACTTATGTGCTGGCCACGCATGTTAAGTATCTGTGGGCATACCCTCGACACATTAAACCTCCTTACCACTGGGGCAGCTATTAGCATGTTGGAATCCAAAATATGAACTTTGATGAAGAATTACTCTAACACAACAACACTCTGGAACAGGTTAGTACACCCCTAAATAGACAAAGCTCATAAAATCATAATGTATTGTTGAGGCCAGTGTCCTCCAGTTTTGTAGGTATGCAGTCATTACAGTACTTGCAGATAGTTTAAAGTGTTTCGATCAGGATTCTCGGTGAGTCACATAGTTGTAAGCTGCCACAACTCTGCTACACTACATGGCATGTCATTTGCGACGTGTGCTACGTGAACTGCTGTGGCTCATCACTTTGGGATCTGCTGGTTCTCAGTAACTTGAAATCCAATGGAGACACTATCAGAATTGTACATAATTTCTCTATCTCCTAACTGTGACAGTCTGTAATTTTATAATGGTCTCTTATTCCTTTCCCCTTTCATGAGGGGTGTTCATTCCAGCAAACTAAGCTGTACCATTATTTCGGTCACTGGCAGTGTCCTTACACCAGCCTCCAAACACCAATGTTGCCTTGCTTTTTGTGGGCACCTTTGTCCTTCTCTGTGACAGTGGCTGTATATGGCAGCTGTAATGAATTCAGACAATTAAAATTAAAATATTTTGTGGTTCTTCACTTGGATCATTATGCAGTTTTCATCAATCTCACTTTTATAAAATTCCACATGTATGTACATGCCACAGCACCTGATTCCTTATCTCCATCACTATTTTAATTTAGCAACTTCTTGACATTAAAATGAGCATGTGCAGTGAGAAGACAACCACTGCCACATATCAAGATGTTTGATTTACACTCAAATTCTGTTGATGTAAAGTTATTCAGCTTCTTAATATTTTTGCAGATGCCGCAGAAGTTGAGGATGGAGGAGCTGTTGGCAGGTGAGATATTTGCTTTCTTCAGTAGCTTAATTACACATTAAAGTTACGACTTTAATATTTTATTATGTGGTACTTTATTTTTCATCTTTTTCTTTGACATTAATATTCCATTGGTGGTGTGCTAAATAATTTTTGTGAAACAGTTTTTAAAAACTCTATACTATAACTTAACACTGAATGTTAATTATGTCATACATAATTCATACTGAAAATTGGTGGTGTTATTGTAACTACGAAAGATTGGTTACAAATGTACAGTTGCATTGAAAATGTGTACTGTGGTAGATTGTGAGGGAAATGTGGTCAAAGAGAAAAAAGCCAAATTTTTAAGTACCAAATTGACATTTAGAAATTTGTCATTGTAATGTTAAGCAAACATTACAAATAGGCACACTACGATAAGTAGTAATGAATTTTGCCACCTGACTGATGTGTGAAATAGCCTGACCCATCTGGGTGCCACAGTTACTCTCAATCCCCCGCCTGCCAAGAGTGTTGTTGACTACCCGGTGACAACATGCTACTGAGTACAAGGTGGCTGACTTGTTGGTGGCTTCACAACTTGTGTACTGCATTCTCGAGACCCAGCAGATCCCAACAGACATCTTGCAGATATAGTTCCAGAAAAACATCCAGGAAGACTGTGCGAAGTGGTGCTATTCCACAGTAACAGTCACCAGCATTCTGCTAGACTGGCAACAAACACTGTAGAACAACTGGGTTGAGAAGTCATTTTGCACCCACCCTTTTCATCTGATCTTGCACCCTCAGATTTCATCTTCTATGCTCTCTGTTCAATGATCTTGACATACTTCCTTTAGGGGCAAAATACATTTTGAACATAGCTCTTTGCTACAAAACCACATGATTTCTACAGTTGTGGATCCAGAAAGTTATCCCAACAGACTGAAGTGAACAGCGAAACAAATTATGTTATTTATGATGATTTAAGTCTCCAGTATGTATAGTCTGAGTTTTTTAACTTGTAGGAAACACTACAGTGTTATGCATCAGCCTAAGACGTTCGATTGGCCATGAAAGGGTTAATCTGGAAATAAGCAGTAAAAGGCTAAGCCTGGAATAACATTGTTGCGTTCTGTCCCTCTGCCAACCAGATAAATTGTCATAAACCTGCAGGCCAACTGCGTGAGGAGTTGTGGTGGACAGATTTAATGCAAATGTCATAGAGGTGATGGGTTGGCAGAGGGTGTAACATAGGAGGTACAGGTACAGGTACAGGTACAGGTACAGGTACAGGTACAGAGCTAGGCATGGGAAAGGGCAGTGTAGGGGTGGCTAGTACTGAGGGAAGAATTGTGAAACTTAAGTTAAGGGGAACTCCAAAATTGTCAAATTAGTGAAGCTGGTATGGCAGTAGAGGGGGCAAGCAACTCGTAGTACACCACATGGTCACCTACATCTAAATCTACATGATTACTCTGCAATTCACATTTAAGTGCTTGGCAAAGGGTTCATCCAACCACAATCATACTATCTCTCTACCATTCCACTCCTTAACAGCGCATGGCAAAAATGAACACCTAAACCTTTCTATTGGAGCTCTGATTTCTCTTATTTTATTTTGATGATCGTTCCTACCTATGTAGATTGGTCTCAACAAAATATTTTCGCTTTCAGAAGAGAAAGTTGGTGATTGAAAATTCATAAATAGATCTCCCCGCAATGAAAAACGTCTTTGTTTTAATGACTTCCATCCCAACTCGCATATCATATCTGCTATACTCTCTCCCCTATTACGTGATAATACAAAACGAGCTGCCCTTTTTTGCACCCTTTCGATGTCCTCCATCAATCCCACCTGGTAAGGCTCCCACACCCCGCAGCAATATTCTAACACCGGACCTCTGCACAATATCCATAACATTATCTTGTGTGGATGCTCAAATGTCTATGTGGCACTGCTGCTCTGTTTGGACTAAAGCATTCCTTTCCGTTCTTTCTCTTACATTAGCATAAAAACAAAATTTCTAGTCATCAGTAACAATACAGGTTAGAAATGGTCAGTGGTATTCACCCACTAATCAAGAACAAGCAAGAGGGTAATGTACATACGGCCAACCACTGATTTATATGGTTTGGCATGTGGTACCCGTATGATTTATTGTTGAACCTTCTCCTTTGTATTCAAATGCTGCACAGTGACGGAATGGTCATACTTCATCACATTTTCTGGTTCTTGAGTGCAATGATGTGCATCATCATGGATTAATGCATCCAGACGATCTTCATCAAATGCTGAAGGTCTTTCTGAAAATGGAGGGTCAATAATGTCAAAACACTCATCCTTTAAATTAGAATATCTTTCCTTGCCATGCTCTGTCCCATGGCATTATCCCCATACATGGTGAAAACGTTACCATTGAAACCACATATTCATAAACTCCACTGTTCTCATTTTGCCGACTTAGCCATTTTAAATTAAAATGTAGCAGTGCTTTGTGTCAACATAATATTCATAGAATGACAATGTACCTAAAAGAATGTGTCCACATTAAGTGAGAACAAGGTAATGTACTTCGTAAAAATGGTGGAAAAGACAACTGTATCCTTTGATCCCTAGGCATATGAACTTGTCTTAGATCACATGTAATGCCCCCAACAACACAAAACACAATGATGGGAAAGGCTGACTTAAAGCATACATTGTGTGCTCACTCTTACATTATTGGTATCGGCTGCATAAGTAACAATAACACAGTGCACAGTGTTCACTTAAGATGTCTCTCTGTTTTTGCTCCCAACATTTAATGTTCTAATGATGTACCAACATCATAATGCATTGATGGTGGGTGGTTTAAATAAAAAATATGTACAAATGAAATGAGCTTCGTGACAAGGCTGAAGATATATCGGTACATAGGACACTGCATAGAACTGTATGGAACATTGTAGATGTAACTGTAGATGTGCTCCAAGGAAGTGTGTGGGGCCCTTGATATTGATGTTTTATATTAAGGACATCACAGACATTCTTCTTCTTTTTGTTTTTCTGTTTGGGGTATCTAATGACCACATACTAATTTCAATGCTTCCTCCTTTGTTCTTCTTCCAGGTTTCCTTCGTCTTCACTATCTATCCTTTTTTCTTCCTGAGACCATTCTGACCCTGTCTTCCTCTTCTTCTTCCTGCCTTGGAATGCTTCCGTTTGCAACACTTTCTTCTTGAAATCCTATCATTCTGCTGGGTCTTTTTCTTGTATTTCTTTCCAAATCTTTCCTAACTACTTGAATCTGTCCTGTTGTTGACATCTTGTCCCAAAGATGCTTAACAATCTGTTTGGTTAACCTGTTGCTGTTCACTCTGTATAAATGTCCAAAAAATAATAGTCAGCTCTTCTGCAGCATTTCAATTGTTTTTCCTATGCTGCAATATACTTCATTACTTCTTAATATTCATACTCATGGATTTCCTAGCAGCCTGAGTATTTTTCAAATGATTCTTAATTCTAGGACTTGAAGTTTGTATAACTCATAATTCAACATTAAACATTCACTTGCATAGAGACATTCTGGTTTTACTACTGTGCTGTAGTGCTGTATTTTCAAATTTTTAGACAACACATCTTGTTGTAAATGTTCATGTTTATATCATATGCTTTCTCCATTTTACATACTATTTTGTCTACAGCTAATATTTTTGAAGCCATTGCCTTGAATCTTTCCTCCCAAATATTTAAATTTATAAACCCTCTTTATCAGTTCATTACCTGTTACTAGGATTTCTGGGTCGTTTTTTTATGTTTGCCCTAAAACATTTTTCCTACAGAAACTTTTAAAGCTGCTTTGTTAGGTATTCCTTCTAAGAGGTTGATTTGTATTTCTGAATTTGTTATATTTTTATAAAGAATGGCATAATCATTTGCAAATACTAGACACTGAATTTCAGTATCTCTTTTTCCTGAAGTCTCCAGTCTCATTGTGACAGCTTATGTTCTTTGCCTTTTGTTTCAATTATCTTACTATTTCCTCTAAGATGCAGTTGAGGTGGTGTGGAAACATGTTGTCACCCTGCATTTCACCTGTTATTTTGAGTGCCTTAGGTGTTTCACACCAAAACTTTACTTATGCTTCAGTGTGTGGGTGTTTCACGAATAAGGTTTGCTAGTTAAGTGTAATGCCAAGTTCTCGAGTCACTTTACCCACTGTTTACCTGTCAATCAAATGCTTTTCTAAAACCTGTAAATGTTAAAACTATGTCTTAAAATTCGTATGGACTAAAAGTTGAAATTCTGTTCTGCACCAGATTCGATCTTTCTAAATCCACTCTGATATTCTCCCAAATGGCTGTCAAGTGTTACTTCTACCTTGTTTAGTAATATTGTTAAAAATATAATACAGCCCACTGGCAACAGATACATACCTGTGCAATTATTTAGATAATGCCTATGACTTTTTTGTGCACGGGATGGATAGGAGCCACTTTCCAGTCTTCTGGAATATTTTCAGTTTCCCATATTTCTTCAGACATAATCTGAAGGTTAGTTGTCATTTCTGCTTGACACCAGTTATGGTTGAGATGATTTTATTTCTTCTCCACTGGCTTTGTTGTTTTTCAGGGTTTTTGTTTGTTTGGTTATTTGTTTGTTTGCTGTAGGTGGTAGATCTGCTTCCATGTTTTCCTCAAATATCTGGAAATTCTAGGTAACAATTCAGTTATCTACAGTTCAAAAATTGATCAAAGTACTTTCTTAGTAATTTACATGTGTGGTTATTGCTTAGACCTATTTTACCATTTTTGTCTCTGATGTAAATACATTGGAGCATGATAGCCCTTTTTGAATAAAACCATGACTGTATGTATGAGAGCATTTTTTCTGCTGTAGTACACAGTGATTCTTTTTTATCACTAATTATGATGCTCGTGTCATCTGCAAATAGTAGAATTTTGGCTGGGCTGTCTGGAGCCTGTATGTCATTGATATAAACTAGAAATAACAATGGGCCCAGAATGCTGCCCTGAGAAACAACTATTTAAATTTGTTTTGGTTCAGATATGGGTTTAAAATTGTGAAGATTGTTGGAGGACCTCAGCTCAACAATTCTTCTTGCGATATTTCAGAGAAATGGCTATTCGCAACAGCAGATTAAGAAAGCCCTGCAAATAAAAACTGCAGAAAAATCACAGGAAAATAATGAGGAAGTGGAAAGTGAAGTGAAATCTACAGCCTTTCTCCCATACATGGGTGATATTTCTTCTAAAATTGCTAGAATCTTGAAGAAACATAAAGTGGATGTGATATTCCGCCCACCCGCTAAGACTGCAGCCTTGTTGGGATCTGTTATGGATGATCTGCTCTTGCAAAAGGTGGGAGTTTATGAAATCCCTTGTGAGTGTGGAAATTGTTACATAGGGCTACCACATGCACTGTACAGGAACGATGCGTCGAACACTAGCGGTACACACGTGTTCTTCAGTCCAACAAATCAGCAGTTGCTGAACATTGCATTTCTACTGGCCATGCCATGGATTATATAGATGTTAAGATTTTAACTACTGCTTCATCTTTCTGGGACTCAGTTGTTAAGGAAGCTGTAGAAATACAACCAGCCGACAACCTGCTAAACCATGACGAAGGATTTCATCTTGACAATGCTTGGAAACCACTTATTTCACACCTTTGTTCAGAAAGAATTTCTGCATCTTCACTTCTGACAGATGTTACCTCTTTTAAAAACTAATTATTTATTTACAAGCACGGTGGATTCGCAGCAGCACTATTTTGTTTGCACTCTGTGCTTATATGTTTATCTTTGCTATATAAATCTTAACTATGACTAGTGCAGTAGTGGCGACTTTGATATCTTTGACGCATGCGCTTTTAATCCTCAGCAGCTTTGTATCACCTGACTCTCCATATAAATAGGCATGCGCAAATGCTATGAACTCAGTCTCCGACTCGCCTTGAAGACTGCTGGGAGGTTTCTAGCTTAAATATTACAAGAAGAATTGTCGCTGTCCCAAGTGCACGCCCGAAAGATGATGGAACAATTTAGTTGTTTACAGTTCAAGAGTTGATAAAAGTACTTTATTAGTAATTTACAAGTGTGGTTATTGCTTGGACTTATTTTACCATTTTCATCTGTGATGTAAATACATTGGAGCATGGCAGCCCTTTATAGAATTTTTAAATGTCTGACACAGAGTTTGGAAGGATAACAAAGATTCTCCAACTCATCTTTCCTGCAGACATTATTGGTATTGTAGTAGTAGTAGTAGTAGTAGTAGTAGTAGTAGTTGTTGTTGTTGTTGTTGTTGTTGTTGTTTTTTAACAGTCATAGAACACACACACACACACCCTAAAAGACCACTTTCATTCATTCAGTATAAAAGAGAGAATTGTTATAATTCCAACATTCCTCTTCTTTGTCTCACTGCATGTATAATTTATTGAAATAACTGCCCTTTGGAAGCCTATGCATCAGCAGGACAATGTGGTGACCCACGGAGTACCTATTTCCACAGCCAAGCACATAGTTTCTCACTGAAAGCTGCTGTTAAAACTCTCCAGTGCTGAAGGTGCATATTGTTCCATGTCGAAAATTCACCATATAGAAAATGAAAATAAATCTAATGAACAATATGACAGGTTGTTTTATGTTATTATTTTCATACTGTATTAATGACATTTTTAAAAATGTCATTCATTAAGAAGGCATCACTCCTTTGAAGTGGTATGTACAAGCATATTCCATGAAAGTTGTGTGCTAATTGACACTGTCTAAAAGTTTCCTTTTTACACAGACCATGAATGTGGCTTTCTGTTTCTTTGTAATGTCTTCTGAGATTGATTAGAGGCTCAGTATGTCAACAGTGTGTGTTAAAATTAACATATGTTCCAGTCATTGCAGCCATAATGTGGAATTGTAGAAGGAGCACATCACTAAAGCAGTAAATAAAGTTATTAAGAGATGCTTTCCTCTTTGTGTGTACAGTTGCAGCTGCTGGAAGACGGCGGCAACTCGAGGAAGATGCCGTACCCAGTAAAGAAGCGAGAGCTAGAGGTGCCAGGCACTCAGTGGGTGAGTAGTAGTGAGAGCCCACAGTGGGAGGCTTGTGAATCAAATGTATCAGGACAACTATTAGTGGACATTAAGATGGAGTGTGTCCACCCTTCTCCTTTACGGTGGCTTGAACTCTTCTGTTTGTACATTCATTGAGACGTCTGAACCTCTGTGAAGGAATGGCAGCCCATTCTTCCTCGAGAGCTAAACCCAAAGAAGGTAGAGATGTTGGACATCAGGTTTGGAATGATGTCACCATTATGACTCGTCCCGAAGATGATCCGTTGCTTTCAGGTTGGAACATTGGCACCCAAGTTCACTTCAGGAATGTCATTGTCCATAAACCTTCGCCTCACAATGCTGCTCAGTGACAGGTGGCATTGTTGAGCTGATTGTCAGTCTTTGTGTCTGAACACTTCCTTTGCTGTAGACAGTACACTACCGTCAAATACATAATTGTCCTTCTGAATTTAGCATTTTTTAAAGTGCAATAAGAGGACAAGAAGTTAACAATGAGGAATTGCATACTGTAACACTGCCTCCTCTTCACATGATTGTTGGTACTAAAGATGATGGCAGGTAAAGTTCAGCCAGCATTCAGCTAACCCAAATCCTTCAGTCACATTGCCATGGAATATAGAATGATTTGTCACTTCACTCCTAGTCCCCTGCTTCCAGTTGTTCACTGTCCAGTGGACATTGCTCATTACGTGACCTTCAGTATTGTTTAGTGTTGACAACAGGAGTGTGCGGTTTTGAGAAACTGCTCAGCCATTGCTACCAGGACTGCGGAGAGTGAGGGGTGGCCATGGGGCAAGACACATGAGCCCCACCTAAAAATATAGCAAACCAATTTTATTAGCAATGTAATGTAAGTGGAGTGGCTCCAAATGTTTGTATAAGTTAAACGTGTGTGTGTGTGTGTGTGTGTGTGTGTGTGTGTGTGTGTGTGTGTGTGTGTGTGTGTGTGTGTGTGTGTTTTTCTCATGCCACCACTTGGTAGCTTGGTAACACTGCCCCCCCACCCCTCCGGGGGCACGCCATTCCTTGGTGGGTTCATTCTTGGCTACCATGGGGCCCCAGGCTTTGCAGTACCTTTTCCCTTTTGTGTTGTATGTCAATCATCTTGCTGTTCTTTTTCCCCTTGGGGAACATGTCTGGGGTATTCTTGGGAATTTCCAGCATTCTATCACTGATGTACAAACATCTCACCTTTGTCTTCCGCTCCATTTTCCTTTCTCTGTTCCCCTTCTCTTGTTCCTCCGCTTCTGCGTTCGAGGGTCCTCTTTTTCTCTTCTTGCTCCCTGTGTGCTCCTAAAGGCTGGCCCATGCATCTGTGCATAACAGGTAACTGGGTGACTCATAATTCCCAGCCCCGTGTTGACAGGTCGGATTCTCTCGTTCCTCCTGCTGTAGGCCAGTCTCGGGGTGGGGTGTGTGCTTGAGCAGTAAACTTTCCAAATTGCCATACATTCCAAACCCAATGTGCTGCTACCAATGTCATCATTTTAACCACTCTATAACATCTTGTCAACACCAGCCACATGTCACCTGTGGTAGGGATGCGCACGAGGGCGATCGTCCACCTCTATCTCCCTGCTGTATCAACTGCAAATGCGGCCATGCGAATTCATCTTAGGAGTGACCAGTGTATCTTGGTGTGCACGTTGTTCAAGAGATCCAGTTGAAGGAAAAGGTGCCTTATCCAGTTACTGGGTAGTCACAAACCGTGTGTTCTCTGTCTGGCATCTATTTCTGCTTTTGTTACCCCTTACTCCATGAAAGACGTGGCCAGGCTGACATACAACCTCCAATTCAACTCTGAGGACATGAAATTGCCCAGTGTCAAGGTAGCATCGCCACCCCTCCGTCCTGCTTTGCAAGAAACCGTCGAACTCTTGCCTCAAGGGTCCAAGCAACCAGCTACACAACCTGTAGGCCAGAAAGGCCAGAAGGAGTACTCCCATGAAGACTTACTCTGTCCCTCCAGCCAAACAACACTGGAGTCATCAACTGGGAGGGCTCAAAGAAGTCCTCCAAAGGCAAACAGTCCTCCTTTTGCCACCCTGAAGATCCTCTTTGATGGTGTCGGCACGTAATACCTTAGCCCGGCCAGCCACCATGATGCCGATGTTAACTAAAAACTGTTTTTTGGCACTGGACTCCACAGACAGCCCGCACAAGCGATCTGATGTTTCTGTCTGACTCCATGGAGCAGGATCCTCCTGTGTCTGCACTCTGTAGTAGCACCTCTTCCTAGGCTGTCACTCAGCATCTGCCAAGGTGACACCCCAACGTCTGTTCATCATGACTGTTCTCCAATGAAACATTCACCACCTTCAGTCCCACAATGAGGATTTGCGACTGCTTTTAGTGTTGAAGCACCCCCTTGTACTCTGCTTTCAGGAAACGAAATTGTGCCCTCATGACCGATTTGAGCTTTCAAATTTCTTACTGATTTGCTTTGATCTTCCCTGTTGTAACCATGACTGGAATGGCTGCAGGTATGCTGTCAATGAAAGTGCAGTGGTACCGAATGGGAGCAGTCTGCAAACAAACAAGACAGATGAACAGGAAAGGAAAAACAGACGCAACGACAGATGACTGAGCAAGATGCTGAGACACAAAGACCAACAACAAGCAATAAGCAATGGTGTCACAAGTGAAAACCTCATAAATCGACAAAGGCCACTCGTACATGGAAAGGACAACTGAGGTGTTCATGATGGCCAACCCAGAGGCCATGGCAGCTGAGGGAGATGCCGATCCACCTGGGGGCGGGGAGGGCTGGTGTCAGGCTGGCAGGGAGGCAAGAATTGGGGCAGTGGTGGTGACTCAAGGACCACATGTGTACCTGAAAGAGGTAGTGGTTGAGGAGTTGGTGCGGGAGTCCCGCAGGGGAACGTGGGCGGAGCTGGTTATGATGGCGGCACTACAACCCTTTCAGCGTGTGCACTGATGTCACATACCACCCATGGGTTGCGATGACTGGCAGGTGTCCAACCCGCCTTGCTCCTGTAAACGCAGGCCCACACTACTGTGCTGGAGCCGTAATGCTGAGAGGGCCAAGAGCGGGGGCAGGAAGAGGATGGCATCAGCAAATGCAGCAGGGTCTGTGGCTGTCACCCATGGAGGATTTCCTCTGAACTACGTCCGTCAATTGGCATGGTGTGATAGGTGCTCAAGAACAGGGTGAGGGCCGATGTGGTTGGAGATGTTCAGACTGCCTTTGTCAGCTGTATAAACGTGTGGCCAAGCCTCTCTGCTGCACCATTGGAGGATGTGTTTGATACCATTGGCCCTCAGTGGTGAGAACCTGGGCCAGAGCCACGAGTGTGGCCTCCTTGGTGGTGGCCGCCACACGGTCAACATATGGGTATTTGGAGTAGGTGTCAATGATAAGTAACCACACAGACCCCAAAAACGGGCACTCAGAATCAAGATGGGTGCGATGCCATGGCTGGTGAGGTACAAGCCAGGGTGCAAATGACTGAGGAGGGGCTTGCCTGGTGACGCGCACGCAAAGTGCACCCACGGATGAGCCGGTCAACATCATCATTGATGTCTGGCCAATGCATGTGCGAATGAGCCAAAAATTTCATGTGGGACATACCCCAGTGCCCACAGTGTAACAAACTGAGCACTTGAGGCCACAAATCTGGAGGGATGTCCACCTGATGGGATCAGACTCCATGGCTAATAGGAGGACATCATCGACCGTGGAGAGACTGTGGTACAGTGGGTGCCAGGGGCTGAAGTTGGTCCACATCCAATGAGTAATATAGATGGGCTACAAGTGGACCACATAGCGGAGGACCTGCCACAAGACAGGGTCTCGGCATGTAGCTGTGGCAATGTGAGCAGCCATAAGAAGCAGAGCATTCAGCATGTCCTGGTGGGTGGAATCAATGTGGAAACAGAGGACCATCTGTTCGTCAAACACAATTTCAGGACCTGCTGGGAGATGTGACAAAGCGTCTGCATTAGCATCATAGGCGGTTGGCTTATACTGGATGGTGTAAGTGTAATTCCATAAAAATAATGCCCAGTGCTGGATACGATGAGCCGTCCACTCTGGAATGTGGGAGTGGAGCCCAAAAAGCATAACTAAGGGTTTATGGTCTGTTAGGAAAGTTAACTTTGCTCCAAAGAGATAGTTGTGAAACTTTTGGACGCCGAACACTATTGCCAGGGCCTCCTTCCAATCTGGGAGTAGTTGTGTTGTGCTGGGGTAAACATCTTAGGATCATAAGTGATGGGCTGTTCAGAGCCATTGACATTCTGATGCATGAGGGGGGGGGGGGGGTCCCAATGCTGTATGCTGATGCATCAGCTGCCACAACCAAGGGGTGGTCCGTAAAGAAGGAAGTAAGGCAAGGGGCAGAGTTAAGCATCACCTTTAAACAGAGAAAAGCCTGGTCACAATCAAAATGTACCCCTTTGTGACACAAGTGAATTAGGGGTTGAGCTACAGAGGCAGTCTGGGGTAAGAGCTTCAAGTGACAAGTAACCTTGCCCAAGAACACCTGGAGTTCAGATAAGTCCTTGGGATGAGGGGGGGCCTTCAATGGCCACAACATTATGACCTGAAGGGCAAATGCCATCTTTGCTAAGCCAGTGGCCTAAGTATTCCACTTCTGGTTGAAAGAAAAACATCACATGTCTAGCTGACAGCGTAAACCTGCAGACTGCTGAGTGTGAAGTAAGGCACTGAGGTTTTGCAAGTGTTCCTGGCGGGAATGACCTGTACCCAAGACGTCATTCAGACAATTCCTGCAGGGCTGCCTAAGCTGCTCCAGGAACTGCTGGAAAATGGCTGGCACCGAATAGTCAACAAATGGTAGGTGCTTGTACTTGTACAATCAGAAAGGCATGTTGATAATCATGATGTTCCAGGAATTGGCATCTGAGGGTAACTGGTGGTATGCCTGAGCCAGGTCGATCTTTGAAAAGTTCTCTCCCTCGGCAAACTTGGTGAGAAGGTCTTCCTGTCAGGGAATGGGGTAAGTGTCTATGAGGGACTGAGCATTGACAGTAGCGCAATGTCCCCACTCAGCTGAAGGGACCCATTGGGTTTCTGTATGACCACCAAAGGTTTCGCCCAGGCACTACAAGTCACAGGCTCCAGAATGCCAGTAACCTGGAGCCAATACAGTTCCTACTTGACCGGAAGGGGTGGGGCCCAGAAAAAGTGAGGCTGCACTTCCAGCCGAAGTGTGATGTGTGCCTGAAAATCTGAATCACATCAGAGATCAGTGACAAACAATGGCACAGAAGCTGAGCACAGATTGCCCAGGTCCTGAAAAAGAACAGCTGTGGAAACGACCTCAACTTCATCAGAAATTGAGAAGTTAAACAGTTGAAATGCATCCAGGTCAGCAATATTCGAAGCCAATGGATAGTAGACGACAAATAGGGTAAGGAGCTGGGGAACGTGTTTGTAAATTGCCTGGACAATGAACTGCCCATGAAGGGGAATTGAACCATCTCTGGAGGTGACCAACTGCCGAGAGGTAGGTGACAACTCAAGAGAACCCAGTCGCATGTATGTTGCCATATTAATCATGGAGACAGTGGCCACAGTGTTGACCTGAAAATGTCATCCTCCGTGAAAAGGCTGAATGTGAGGAAAAGCTAAAAGCTACCGCACTTATGGGTCATCCAGTGGGACAATCGATTGCAGAGCATGTATGGTATCTTGAAGCCCAGGAGGGGCAGGACTGAAGCGGGTCGAGCAACTGCGACAAGCCGATTGGATGTGGCCCTTGTTGTCACACAGCATACACGTTTTTGAGTGGTGGGAACATTCAGCTCGAGAATGTGTGGTAAAGGACTGTGGGCAAGATGGAAGTGGACCGCCCGACCGGCGACTGGAGACACAGATGCCATAGACACATCAGGCAAAGAGGAGTCCCAACATAACTGGCCTCTGTTGGCTGGGTCACAACAACTCACGAGGGTGGTTGTGGCATTGGCCGTGAAGGAAAGTGCGGTGGAACTGAAAGGGAGCAGCCCGTGAACAAACAAAATGGGGGAATGGGACAGGAAGGACAAGCATGACGACAGATGACAGAGAAAGACACCAAGAACAACAAGCAATAAGCAACGGGGTCACAAGTGAAAACCTCACAAAATCAACAATGTTCACTGGCACATGGAAGTAAGCCAAGTAAATGTGATGTCTGTAAGCCAGATATCGAGAGACTTAGGCGAATATCGGACTGCTTCATTGAGTGAGAGGCAGGCACTTAAATACATGATAGGGTATGGCACTATTGGCCGCTACCTTCCCCACTTTTGCTGCTTGGTGACTTTAATGCAAATCATCCCTTTTGGGGTTCCCCAGGACCTGTCAGAGCGGTGCCATCTTGGCTGACCTGCTTAACGAACTTAACCTCTCCTGTGCCTTAATACTGGAGCACCCACTTCCCTGTCCAACTCCTCGCACACCTATTCCCATTTGGACCTATCCTTCTACACTGCCCAGCTTCCCCATCACAGCTTTCTAGGGCTAACTGCCAGCTTTACTCCTCCCTTCCTCCCTGGCAACCTTCAAGGAATGAGATTTCCCAGTTTTGATGACTAGGTCGAATATCCCACATTTGTGGGATATGTTATCCTTACTGGGATATGTTATCCTTACTGCTGAAGAACGTTCCATCCCCCACACTTCCTCTCTACCATGTCGTGTCCCAGTCCCTTAATGGACTGAGGCATGCTGCGATGCAGTTTGCACATGTAGATGTGCTCTCCACATTTTTAACCCCCACCCTAGTCTGGAAAACTTCATTCATTATAAACACATGCGTGCAAAGAGTCATCTTGTTCTTCAGGATAGCAAAAGAGCTAGCTGGATTTCATTCACTAGTTCTTTTATCAGTACCACACATTGCTGTGTCATGTGGGCCAACATCAGACGGCTCTCTGGAATAAAGATCCATTCCCAGTTTTCTGGTTTAACAGTAGCTGATGATCTCATTGTGGACGCTATTGCTATCTTCAACACCTTGGGATGCCATTTTGCAGAAGTTTCCAGCTCTTCCTACCACCACCCTACCTTCCTCCATCAGAAACAATTGGAGGGGGCTCAGGTGAGACACTTCCCTTCTCGGAATCATGAGTGAGTGCTACAAACCTGTCTTCACTATGACAGAGCTAGATCATACTCTCAGCTCATCCTGATCCTCCACCTCAGGGCCAGACACCATCCACATTCAGATGTTGCAGCACCTTTCTCTTGTGGGCAAGTGCTTTCCACTACAAACCTCCCTTCTGGCTCCCCCCCCCCCCCACCCCACCCCCATATATCGTACCAGATGCATTTTCAAGGTGATGGAATTTGGATGATTCATGACTGGCTCGTGTGGTGGCTTGAATCTCACAATTTACTGATGGATGCTCAGTGTGGATTTAGAGTGTGGCGTTCTGCAGTTGACCATCTCATTACGTTGTCCACCCATTTTATGAATGGTTTTCTGTGAAAATCCTAGACTGGGCTGTGTTTTTTGATTTGGAGAAGGCCTAAAACACCTGCTAGAGAACTGGTATCCTCTGTACTCATAAAATGTTGGGCTTCCGTAGGCACCAACCCTGATTTCTTCAGGTATTTTTACAAGACTGAGTTTTCAAGTTGCATGTGGGTTCTGCCTTGTTGGACATCTTTATCCAGGAAAATGGTGTGCCTCAGTATTCCACCCTGAGTGTCATCCTCTTTCTTATCACCATTAACTCTGCAATGGCCCGTATCCCGCCAGGCATCTCCAGTTCTCTTTTTGTAGACGACTTTGCCATCTATTGCAGTTCTCCATAGACCTGTTTCACTGAGCAGTGTCTTCAGCACTGTCTTGATAGTCTTTACTACTGGAGCATTGACAATGGCTTACGCTTTTCCCCTGATAAAACCATCTGTATGAATTTCTGGCAGCAAAAATGATTTCTCCCACCATCTCTACACCTTCGTCCTGTTGCTCTTCCATTCATTGAAACTACAAAATTTTTGGGGCTCATGATCAATAGGAAACACTATTGATCCTCCCATGTGTCTTACCTGGCAGCCCGCAGCTGTACGAGGTTCCCCAGTCTCCTACATGTCCTCAATGATACTTCGTGGGGTGCCGATCAAACCACTCTCCTCAGTTTGTTGCGGACCCTTGTCCATTCGAAACGCGACTATGGGTGCTTTTTTTAGGAGTTTGCACACCCATCCCTCTTATGCTGTCTCAACACTATCCACCATCATGGCGTCTGTTTGGCCAAGGACACCTTTTACACCAGCCCAGTTTAGGGTCTGTATGCTGACAATGTTGAACTACAACTGTCCTACTGTCATTAATTTCTCCTCAGCAATTATGCATGCCATTTGTCTGCCAAGCATGGCCACTCTGCCTATGCATCCTTCTTCAATGATACCTTTGATCATCAGTACGGGACTCGTCCCTCTTCTGTTACCTCCTGGAGTCCACTTTCGCCACATGCTATGGCGATTTAACTTCACACTACCGGCAACTTTCCTAGTGGGTATGAACTGTTCATCACCTTTCCTTTGCAAAGTGGCCCATGTTAATCTCGGCCTTCCTTCATTTCCAAAGAACACTACTCCAGCCTTGATCTGTTGCCTTCAGTTTCATGACCTTTGAATGGAATGTCGCTATAGTACTTTTGTATACACTGATGGGTCTCAGACTAATCATGGGGTCAGGTATGCCTTCGTCATTGGCACCCGTGTCTTTTGATATCGGTTGCCGGCACACTCCTCAGTATTTACAGCCAAACTTTTCGCCTTGTATCAGGCCACGGATTACATAGGGGACACAGCCTTCACAATTGTGTCCTTCGCTCAGACTCACTCACTGCCTTCCAAAGTCTATGTGCACTGTACACTGCTCATCTCTTAGTGCAGCAGTTCCAGGTAAACTGTCACTTGCTCACTATTGGTGGAACCAGTGTCATGTTCCTGTGGGTCCCTGGTCATGTCAGTCTGCCAGGAAACAAGGCTGCTGATGCTGCTGCCAAGGTTGCAGTCCTTGTACCTCAGCCTGCAATTACCTATATTCTTTCCAATGATCTCTGTATTGCCACCTGTCAGGAGGTGCTGTCCCTTTGGCATTGTCAGTGTTCATCCCTTCACAAGAATAAGCTTTGGCTTATTAAGCCTCTGCCAGTGCCTTGAATGACTGCCGTGGAGATTATTTTAATTGGGCTGCATATTGGGCACAGCCTTTTTAGCCATTGTCATTTGCTAAGTGGAGCTACCCCACCACTTTGTTCTCATCACCCCCAAATTTTAACTGTCCACCACTTCCTGCTGGAATGCCCTTTTTAACAATTTACATTCCAGCCTGGGTTTGCCATCTGATTTATCAGCCATTTTAGAGAATGATGCGAGAGCTGTCAACTGCGTTTTACTTTTCATCCGCCGAAGCACTATGACGAAGGCCAATTAATTTTTAGTTTCGGACCTCCATTTCTGTATGTTTTTTTTTTTTTTTTTTGCCTTGTTTCCATGTGCCTGGTTTTAGCTGTCTCCTGTTCTGTCAATTGGGACAGATGTGAAGTTGTTTAACTCCTCTCTGTGTTCGTGGTCTATAGTCTTGACTTGGGTGCGTATGACCCCAGTTGTTTTTTGTGTCCTAAAGCCAAATGAAACAAACAAAACAAAACTGCTTGGTGAGTAGATTTTTTTCCTATCCAATTACATTATGTTGTAAAAATGGATTATTTTTTGTTGTTATACTAATTCAATTTAATTTTTATCTTACAGAAAGTTTGACATGAAACATAGCATAGTCAGGAATTATTGGTGATACAGAAAAAATACTCATTGAGATAGAATGTAGAGTAAATGTAATTTCTTACTAAACACTAAACTTATCTTAACATCTTGTTCTCTTGATTTATCTCTGGTGCCAGTGCCTTGCTCATAAAATATTTCCCATCAGTACTTTCACTACAGTCTGTTCCCAGACCAATCTGTTTGTGTTCCTGCCTCACCTCTTTACAGGGAGTCCAGCAGGGAACTCTCTTGCCCCATCTACCACCCACACTCGTGGTCATACATTTCACCTATTGTGGATGATCTATGCACAAGGAGAGAAATGTGCTGAGTTTGTCACAAACATAAGAACCTCATTGCTACAAAGAAGACGCATGATGATGTTGGGCAAGTGCAACAGATTTCCAGTGAAAGCCACCTAAAAACAGTGCTGATACACTTTCAGGTTCTCACTAATATGAGACCAACTCTGTAAGGTGTAAGTTGAGCACTGCAAGCTACGCTGGTGATGTCCTAGATTCCAATGATGTTGCACTCAGAGGAAAAATTGATACTGTAACAACAGCAAAAATATGACAACTCTCATCCCCATGGAGGAGATAACAATGCCATCCAGGAGGCACACCTGGAAGAAAAATACAGGAAATGGCTAGGACATCATTAGGGAGGAACGGTGTGGTGGAACAGTGCAGGCAGAAAAACATGAGAATGAAGGAATGAAGTGACACAAGACAGAGACAAGTTAGAACAAGTAATTATAAGGCAAATAATCACAGAACGTGGGAGAACAATTGTGCAGAGTCATCTGCAACCCAAAGGAAATGTGAAGAATGTTTTTCGAACATAGAGCAAAACCTTTCAACCACTGTCAAGAAGCACTTGAACACAGAGATGAACTCTACCTAATGAAACACAAGACACTGGTAAGAAGTTTCCAGAGACAAAAAAGTAATAAAAAAAGCCAAAAAGAGAGATGTTCCTGAATAGCCAAAATGAATAGTTTTTCATTGCGACACAGATTGCACATGCCAACATGCAGCAAATGAAACAGCTCTCTGGTGAAGGCAAGGTAGAGGACGCCCTGATCCACTAAAAGATGTCGCTAATATGAAAACTATTCTTTAAGCTTTCACTTGAGCCCTCTGTCTGTAATAAGTCAGAAACACTCCTGTAGGCACCTACAGTGTAGGTTGGACTGGCAATGCCAATATTGTGGGCTGCATTCTTGTTAATATAGTCATGGCACTCAGAAGCAGATACTTGATATCGAGTCTGGAACTTTGAATGGCAAGTGAGCCACTGTGAATTGACCTACAAAGTCTGTGCAATGGAGAAATGCTGTAAAGCCCAGTGTCACATGGCTCAAATGTGGAAACTATGCAGTGGCTGTCATGGGAAAGATGAGCTGCACTGAGTGTGAGTTTCAGTTTCAGCCCTGTTAGCATGCCAGCAACTGAACACCAGCCAGATGCTACACCACACATTTCAACCTCATTCCTGTTATGTCTCCTCCTCCATTCTGTTGCCATACTCATCATCTTTCCTTTCTGACTCACTTCTACAAAGAATCCTCCTGAGAAGTACCCCACCTCATCTGCCACTCATTCTCCTGGCTACTTGTACCCATCTGTAAGTAAAGAAAGGCGTGTTACATTGTATGCATTTGATGTGGCAATTTTAAAGTAGAACAATGAAAATATAGTAATTGGTAAGCATTTTTGCTATTGCTTTCTGTGGAATCTCTCTGAGAAAGATTCATGATAATTTGAAATTATGGGTGAAGTTTTTTGGAAGTCACTAAGTGCTCTCATTGTCAAATACCAGATGAATATAATGTCGGTATATGCCTGCAATGAGTGAAGCTGCATATACAGGCATAGACACAGTTCCTAACTGTTAAACTTGCCACAGTGTGTTAACCATGTAACATAAGATTATATGTTTTAAGTAACAGATTATTACAGCATTTTAAATTTTGATCAGCAATTATGTGAAGTGTTGACAATGAAAGTTAATTTTCCCCTGATTGTCTTCAGATAGCAGCCTGCAACTTCACTGAGTTCCAGAAAGACAGGGTTTTTTAATGTTCACTGTTGTACATAATTGAGTAGATTAGATGCTCAGTTATTCACTGATTAGTAGGCACTCTACAAGACTGAAATAATTGATTCTGTTCATCATCATTCCATGTTGAAACACTATTAGTTAATCAATTATTTGTTTTACTTTTGCAGATAGAGTTTTTTTATATTAACTCAAAATGTTTTCTGTCAATCAGGTACAATTCAAAGCGTTCTATCTCCTATTGCTGAGGAGAGTGAAAGTGGAAAGAGCACCGGTACAACTGATGGAGCCATGGTATGTTTCACCAGTAGCAGAAAGTTCGATTTTGTGGCCTGTAATTAACACCACACTACTTCCTGGCCTCCTTTCAGGTGCTCACAAAGTTCATTACATTTGGCCTTTTAGCCATTACAATACTTCCTCCTCTTCTGTACTGCCACGCACTCTACACACTTACTTAAATAAAAAAAAAACTACTTCCTTCATATCCTATTCATTTCCATTTCATTCTCATTACATCTCCCATGCCAGTTTGTTTCCTGACACCACAAACATCACAACTTCTTTTCCAATGGAAACTGAAATGCTATCTCAAGTCTAAATTATCTGCTGAATGATCCAAAACATTTCTCAAAGACCAATCATATACTGGCTCTTAATTTAAAACAAGTAACTCTCTTTAATAATTAATGTCAAGTCGTGTGTCATTGGTTAGTATGCAGAATCTTAATGACAGCTCAACTTCATCTTTGTTCTCCTGTGTAATGGTAGTTGTCACAGTGCTCACAGATTTAGGGGGAATCCACAATGCTGAACCAGAATGAAACAGCAAGGAATTAACCCAAGGAGAGATATCATCAGTAGGGAGTAAACCACTCAAATCATCATGTACTGTGAAGAACGACAAAGCAACTATTGTCATCTCACCCTGCAGAAATCCTACATCAATCTGCACCAGTTCTCATGTGCAGCACAGAAAGCTCCTAAAGTGTGTAATAGTTTAAAGCCGCCATTTGAACTAAAAAAGACTTTATGGTGGTGACCACTATTCATCAGTACTATAGACATGGTGAGGTAAACAATTTACCAAATCAATAGGTCATATCATAGTTGTTACTCATTAAATATGACAATTAACATTCTTTCAGAATGACAACTACCACTTACTGTTGTCTAAAATACTTACTTATTGCTGTTTGGAAGTGAGTTTTTCTCATTTTTGAGCAAATATCATAAACACAAATGATAAGTGACTCATTCTCCTCCATATAATCATGGCATGACAAACTTCCTGAAGTCTTCTGATAATACTTTCCTGGTTGCTAAATAAGTACCAAGAGACTACTTCGAGAGATCTACTTGTCTTAGTGGTTGTTGTGTTTGACACGTGTTGGTTAGTAATTCAATGGAACTACCTTAATGTACTTAAACACATGTGTCACAAATTGTGCAGTGTGATGTAAAAGTAACTGTTTAGCTACTTTTGTCCTTTGGGATTTGCTGTCAGTGATATTAAGATAGGTCTTGGTACCTGAAACAAAATCAAATGATAACTCTTGTGATGGTGTTTCAGATCTTGCATTGACCGTGGCAAACAGTCTTTCGTCCAGTAAGTGCTTTAATTTTCATACACCTTGTTTTCTAGGACCAATATTTGGTACAAATCTTAAAGGTCATGGAATATGCCAGATAAAATAAAATGTTTAAGAAACCAAAAAAGAGGAGCTATAAGTTTATGTAAATGCAATCAAGAATGTAGCACAGGAATCAGCTTAATTTTTCAAGGAAATCCTCAACACGATAGGAAACTCTTCAATTTTGATTTGAAACTACATGGATTACTGCTAAGAGGTTTGAATTCCTGTGGTAACTTACTGCAAATGGATGCCGCAGTGTACTGCACGCCTTTCTGCTCAAGAGTCAAGAAAGTGTGCCCCATAGGCAGATTGGATTTCTTCCTAGTGTTAACTGAGTGAAAGCTGCTAATTCTTGGGAATAAGCTGACACTGTTAACAAGAAATGACAGCAAAGAATGTGTGTTTATTGAGAGGCCTATGTCAGATTACCCAGACTAATTAACATGGGTCAGCAGGAGTAACATGAGCTTATACAACTTAATGCCTGAACCACCCATTTCTGAGCCGAAACATCCTTTGGGAAATGGAAGAATTACCCCAAAATATACCACCATACCTCATAAGTGAATGATAATAAACAAAGTATACTAATTTTTGTGTCACACTGTCATTTACTTCATATACCATTCAAATAGTAAAAATGCCAGCATTAAGTCTTTGAACAAGATCCTGAACACGAGTTTTCCACAACAGTTCACTATCCATCTGAACATATAGAAATCTGAACTGTTACGTTTCACTAATCATACAGCCATTCTGTGAAATTAAAATGGCTGGTTTTGTTGAATTTTTTGTTAGAAATTGTAAAAACTTATTTTTGCTGTGATTTAGCATTCGTTTATTTTCTACAAGCCATGAACCTATATCTCAAACTGCACTACTTGAAACAATACCAACATTCCACAAAACATTCTTTACTACCAAGCTAGTGTCATCAGCAAACAGAGGGCATACCATTTATATAAATTAGGAACAATAGATATATTACAGAAAACGCACACCACTCTTACGAGGTATGTTGGCCTCAATGAATGTGTTTTGTGACAGCTGAATTCGCTCCCAAAGATAACATGTAAATATATAAACACGGAGCCATAAACTTTGTTCATTAAACATTATACTAGTACAGACGACAGTTTTGCATTGGTGATTGAACAGCAGGTGGATGATCCGTGAAAATTCGAGAAGCGCTTTGAGTCTCATGATGTTACATATTCCCTCCAGTGAGTGGATGCCCAATGGTGCACTAAATTTTCTCACAATACATTGAGAACATCCGAAATATCCTAGCAATTACAGTAAAATATGCATTTTTAAAGTTTTTAATGATGTATGTTGAGAAGATGTTCTCTCCCAGGAGTTGAATAAGGTTAGGCTTGAAACCTATTCAGTACCCTCATCCTCAGGACATTGGAATGTGCAAACTATACAAAGGAAAAGGGAGGGTGAACTGATACTTCTTAAATTCTATGGATATTTATACCAGTATCAGTGTGACTTTAGGCTGTACATGGATACAGACAAAGCAAGCTCCTGGGAACTATTGAAATCCCTCAAGGTTGGCAGCAGAAAAAGCATCATTACTCATTTAAGAGACAGTTTTTCCAAGTTCCTATTTTTATTGCAGGTGAAAGTTAGGTAAATTCTAAGAACATTGAAAAAGTATCATCCCTTTGTTCCACTAGATGATGATAGAGAGAGCTGTGTAGGTCAAACAGAGGTAAGGCCAAAAATGTCTTAAATTCTGTAGTCATTGTGATGTGTTAAATAACTTCATCAAATCAGCAGTTTCCCTGGACATTTTATCTGATGAGCCTAAATATAAAGTCCCTCCAGCACATAGACATAAACTTCACAGAGCCCTATTAAGTATGGTGTAGCCATTTGTTCCCTTCTTGTGCTAAGTTCATCCTTGCTACTTTTCACATATGCTGCAGATGCTCTCCTATTATGGTGCCCAGAATGATACTTCTGCTTAATTCCAAAATTGCACCTCCCCTGGCTTAAAGAATGTTTCTTCCTACTTGGTGTGCAGATTTTGACTGAATATGCATGCTGTTTCATTCCAGTTTGGCACAGAACTTTTCTTGAACAAATTTGGCACAGTGCAAATTTCTTATCGCCTATAATCTTCTTACTTTTATAACTTTTTGGCTTTCTGGAATACACACAGGACATCTTGTGACTGAAATATGTTATTTGAAATGAAAAGAAAACAGTGACTGACAAACAGAAAAAGCCTGTTTGTATAAAGTTCATGGATAAACTTTTTATTTATTTATTTTTTCTCCTGTGAATAGTTCATCTGAGGAACACATTCCAATTTTAGATCCTCACGGTTTGTTGTTTCCTTTTCTTCCATTATGATTTCATTTGTTCACTATATTCTGTCTCTTTGCAGACCATTTTGAACCAGTCTTTTTAGCTACCCTGCCTCGGAATAATTTTATTTTCAATACTTCTTCCTGAAAGATTTCTCTGTTAGCATCTTCTGTCCTTATATAGTTTTTTCTAATTTTTTTTTTTACTTCACTGACCCAGCTATTTCTGTACTGCTTATCCCACAGCTATTTAAAAATCTTATTTGTAAATCTACTGTCTTGTGTTTGTGATGAAGCAAGCTGGGATAGTTTTACTCCCATTCTTGTTTTGCCATCTGCCTCCTTAAAATTCATTTTGTCACTTTTGAATTAAGTACTATTAACATATGTCAATATAATCTGCATTTTCATAAGAGAGAAACATTGGCCCTCAGTTTTAAAGAACTTAACATCAGATCAAATTTTGTGCTTAATTTTATGTATGTAATTGAATTCCCAGTTTATTTTGACTATTCCTTGTCGGTATCTTCAATTATTAGGTGAAATCAGTAATTGTTTCATAACTTAAATTCTATTGTTGATGTATAAACAAATCTAAATTCTGTACTAATTATAAACATTTGGGAGACAAAATACTAGTAATCTTAAAGTATCTATTTGGCTCTATTCAGAAACATGTTAGCAAAATTATCTGTTATTTAATCCCAAAGTAATTAATAGCTTTGTCCAAAGTATTGTTTGCATACATTAATTTGTCAATTTGATTATTTAAACAAATAATTCTGTCTAACTCTTGTAGTAGAAGAAACTGTTAAAAAGACGGAATTTTTCGATGTAATCAGTCAATTTAACGAGTTAAGATTTAATTGTAATCTCTGTAAATTAAACTTCAAACAATGTGTAGTTTCAGTACCTATCATTGTGGTAATGTATAAGGGCCTGGTTTCTGGTCCTGAGACAGTCAGTCCAGGGCCAAGTTTGAGACGTGGAACCTGTGTTGGTTAGAGCGACAATAATGTATCAACTTAACAGTGAACCTATCTATTTGGACCACATCGGTTTTAAAGGATTTTCTAGCATTCTTAACATCCCCCCCTCCTCCCCCCTCATGCTGTAGAAATCCTTAAGCCACTTCTACTGGCTATTTCCTCAAGGAAATTCGTTTGTGTTACAGCAGATGCCACATTTTCGGCAGGTATAACAAAATCACCTCCAAATTGATTTCGACCTTTTTTCTTCCTCCTCCTAATCTTATTGGAAAAATGCTGAGTTCAATACATTCTTTGTAAGAAATTCTTACAATTTTCCCTAATACAGTATTAAAATGATGGGTACAGGCCGTCACCTTGTGGTACATGTGTTTTTATTTTGAAGGCTGTGAAATTTCTCCCATAAGATTTACTTTACAGAGTGGTATCTGTAAGTGTTTCATGGATTAGGTTTGTCAGTTTAGACCTTACACCAAATCCTCAAATTATTTTATCTGTAGTTTTTCTGTCAACATAATCAAAAACCTTCTTGTTATCCACAAACATAATACAATATCTTTTGAATTTAGTAATTGGTGATGAATTAGTGACTTGAGATTAAATATTTGATCTGATCATGACCTTCCCTTCATCTAAAGCAAGCTTGATATTCACATTAATGGCTGTCTAGTGTTGTTTTTTATTCTGCTTGATAAAATTTTGGAAAATACTTAGCTGCTACTGACAGTAGAGAGGTTACTATGTAGTTGTTTCCATCCTGTTTATTATCTTTCTTATGCAGTGGATGTATCAAGGTAACTTTCCACTCCTCTGGGATATTTTTTTTCTGTTTTTCAGACTTCATCAAAGAGTAAATTTAGCTAATTTGCCTTATTTGGCAAGGACCACATCAAAAGTTCAGCTAAAATACAATCTTCTCCACAATCTTTCTTATTTCTGAGGGTGTTAATTCCTTCTTCAGTTTGTTGTATAGCTTGTGGTAAATCTTCTTCACAATTTTCATTACTAACTGAGATTTGAAAGTCATGAAAGATCTTGAAAGCATTATTTAACCCAATTTGGCCGTTTTTAGTTTAGAAACATACTTGCGGTTTGAAACCTCTTCAATTTGTTCTTCACAGTTTGATATAAAAAACAGGGGATTTATTCCTGTCTATTTGCAAAAGTTTCTCTTTCTCAAGCTTTATTTGGTATTTCTGATTAATCTGGTAGTTTTCTTTCTTTGTTGCTTAGATTGATCATGATCTAGAATTTTCTTTCAGCATTTTTGCCTTATTCATCTTTTATCCATCTCTGGTATGGTTTCTTTGCATATTTCATTCCACCACATTTTACCTTTATTTTTTATTATTGAATTATTTTTGGTGCTGTGAATATCTTTTTGCAAGCTGCCATGCTTAGTCACTTTAATTTCATGTTGATAGCCTTAAACTGATTCCTTAGTTAGTGAGTCTATCTGCATTATGTTTTAGTAACCTTTGTGAGTTTCTTTGTTCTTTGTTAGACAGAAGTTTTACTTCAAAGTCACCTTTCCTTACTACTTTCAAATTCATAACTTCCATTGTACTTCTTTGTGAAATAGGTACATGACCTAACTGATTTTTTTTCTGACATTTTGTTGTGAGATATCCATGTTTTAGTTTCCCTTGGGAGCTTCCTGAGGTGGGTTGACATCAATTTCAAGAGACAGCTTTGACACAAAATGATTGACCTCAAATGTGTTGGTTCTTCTGTGAGGTGGGTGATATACTACTTGATTTATGAATTTCTTTACTTTCTGTTCATTTCATTGCTATCATGATTTTGGCTTCAAGACCTTAATGAGCACAGAAAAATATGTGGCAGACAGGTGAAAAACATATTCTTTGAGCCACAGAATTGACAAAACATTCGTTACATGTGCTGTTTCTCCGAATATGTTAAGAAATCACTGGGCAGTTTGAGGCCAGTTTGGTTTCAACATTGTAGTAGTTACAATAAAAATATCTCCCTCCATCATTTGGACAATTCTCATTTGTCTGAGGAGGTCCATTAGCAGTTCGTCTCCTTCTTAAATTACTTTCAGTTACATTTGTGGAAATTCTAAAAGGCCTTGAATTTTTGTGGTGGTTCTTCATTTACAGACCTGCATATCAATGTAGTCTGGCAGCCTTGGCAGAATTGCCAAAGCCTAACCCCTCCTCTTGTCCAGGCCAAGTAGGAGTGTCGTAAATATTGCAAGAAAATTTTGATATTTAGATAAACATCTCTTAGCCCGTACCTCAAAATGTCTAATGGAGAAGCCTTGTCAGTGTTTAGTTCTGTGCTTCCAGGAGTCCTGCTGAGTTTTCAACATTTTATGCACAATATTTCGATGACATATTGTGCAGGCTCTTTCAGGTACTGCAAGTCTGGAGTTATACGAAATTGGTGCTAGGTATTCAATCTCTCAAGGAACCATTTATTGTATGTCATGCACCAGTGTATATAACAGAGTTTGATTGCTGGTACCCACTGTGCAATTTCAT
This sequence comes from Schistocerca americana, assembly GCF_021461395.2. Taxonomy (NCBI): domain Eukaryota; kingdom Metazoa; phylum Arthropoda; class Insecta; order Orthoptera; family Acrididae; genus Schistocerca; species Schistocerca americana. Next base: position 223,626 of record NW_025726027.1, read on the forward strand.
GCTTTTTGTTGGTTGGGGCCCTCACTGATATTCTGTAACATGCAAATACTGTGTGTTTTTCAGCGGCTCCTATCTCATACCCTTCTAATAGATCTAGATGCAGACACATCCCACACATCCTCCCTCCACCAACTCCACCTACTGAAGTCCAGCTAGAAACATTACCTATCCCTTCAGTGGTGGGCAACCTGTGAAACACGTCATGTGATCTAAATGCTAGGCCACAGCCAACCACTGTACTGCATTCTAGGAGGGCAAGACAAACAAGCAGTTACTGTCTGCATAAATGGCACACCACCAAACCCAATGCACTGCTACCAGTGTCATCATTATGACCACAGTCAAATGTCATGGCGACGCCCAGCCAACTGTGTAACTTGGCTACCTTGCCCTCTCTGCTGCACAAGTTGCAATGGTGATCATGCCACCTCCTTCCGAGATTATCGCGTGTATCTCAATGACTGGGTGTCCAGGAGATCTGGATCAAGGAAAAAGATGCCTTACCAGATCACTCGCAAATTGTTGGCTAGTCAGTGACCCTGTGTTCTACCATCAGGCAGTTACAGTACCATTGCTGTTACATCTCACTCCATGAAGGATGTGGACATCCAGATGTGTGATGCGAAATACAGCACTGTGGTTGTTGAATCACCCAGTGTCATAGCAGCTGTGTCGTCGTCGTCGTCCTACTCCTACTCCTACTCCTACTCCTCCTCACCAGCTGTGCAAGAAGCCTCAAACTTTTGTCTCATGGGACAAAGTCACCTGCTACACAACTGAAAGCCCAGGAGGGATGGAATGAATACTCCCACAAAGACTTTCTATGTCCCTTCAGCCAACAAACATTTCAGTCTTCCTATGCCAACCAGAAAGGATCCAAGAAATCAAACAAAGGCAAACAATGTGCTTCTGTATTGGCTCACAGTTCCTCCTCGATGGTGTGGCCAAATGATAACCTTTGCTGACTGACCACCTTGTAGCTGGTATGCATCTCCAGGCGTCTTTCTGCTCTGGACCTCAAGGACAGACAGAATGAGAATGCCAACACCTCTGTAGATCTTACAGAGGCTGATTCTCCAGCCCTTCTGCCCTGTAGCAGTGAGCTTTCAAAAGCTGCCACTCAATAGTCATTGAGGTGACACCCCTGCATTTTTCCCTTCTCCCCTCTCCTAATCATGACAATCCACCAATGGAATGTTTGCTGCCTTTGATCCAACAAAGAGGATTTATGGCTGCTCTTGTAATCACAGCCTCTGCTTGTTCTCTGCCTCCAGGAAACAAAATTGAATCCTCATGACCTGCTTTGAGCTCTCGCATGTATTTCCAGTCTACAGTGACATCCCCCTAACCTCACAGCATCATCCAAGGACCGATTCAATGTAATTGGGTGGAGTGATACTGCTCATCAAGGATGATGTTCATAGTCTTCTTGGAAACCCAGCTTCAAGCTATTCCAGTCTGCATTTTACTTCCTATCCTAAACTTTTCCATATGTACTGTTTGCATACCTCACTCAGTCTGTGTCACTGGACAGTCTTCATGCTTACTGGCCAACTCCCTCACCCCTTTTGGCTGCTCGTTGACTGTAATGCACACCATTCCCTTTGGGACTCTCCCAGAACCTGTTGGAGAGGTGCCTCTTGGCTGACCTTCTCAGTCACCATAACCTCATTTGCTTTATTGTTGGAGTATCCACCTGCCTTTCACACTCCATGCACTCCTACCCCCATCTGGACCTCTTGTGCACTGCCCAATTTACCCATCATCTCATCATTGTCTTTGTTATGCACTCAAGCGACCATTTCCCATTAGCTATCCATTTTCTGACTCCTACCCCACCTACGTGCCCACCCAAATGGCAGCTTTCCAAGGATTTCTAGAGATTTGCTGTTCCCTGGCACCCTTCAGGAAATATTGTTTCCCCAGTTGTGATGCCCAAGTAGAAAATCTTAAAAATTCTATCATTACCACCACACAATGTTCCATTCTCACACTTCATCTTCACTGTGCTGTGTCCCAGACCCTTGTTTGACTGAGCCATGTTGTGACTCAACTCATATGCAAAGATGTGCTCTACATGTTTTTAACATTCTATGAAAGCAAACTGCAGACATTGCAAACTGTTGCTTGAACAGTGTCGTCACACCCTTCAGGATAGCAAGAAATTGGCTGGATTAAATTAACTAGTTCTTTTAACTGTTCCACTCCCTCTTCTGTTGTGTTGGCCAACCTCAGGTTGCTCTCTGGGACCAAGAATCAATTTCAAATTTCTGTCCTGGTAGCAGCAGATATAGGCATAATAAACCCTATCACTATCTCTATGATCTGTAATTTTATAATGGTCTGTTATTCACTTCCCCTTCCATGATCCTTCAGACTACTCCACCAGGTCATATTTGAGGGGTGTTCTTTCCAGCAAACTATTCTGTACTTCTGTTTCAGTCACTGGCATTATCCTTGCACCAGCCTTCATGGATCTAGCAGCTGTAGTCTACATTCCCACCATGTTGACTTGTGTTTTGTGGGCTCCTTAGTCCTGCACTGTGGCAGTGGCTGTAAGTGGCAGCTGGCAGCTCTAGTGAATTCAGACAGTTATGCTCAATTGAAATAGAAATATTTTGTGATTCTTCATTTGTATTATTATGCAGTTTTTGTCAATTGCACTTTAATAAAATTTCACATGTATCTACTTGTCACTGCACCTGATTCGTAATCTGTCATTATATAATTTACCAACTTACTAACACTGAGATGAGCATGTGCAGTGAGATAACATACCACTGACACATTTGAAGGTGTTTCATTTATGCTTAAATTCAGTTCATGTAAAGTTATTCAGCTTTTTAATTTTTTTTTTGCAGGAACGGGAAGAGGTACACCCAGAGGAGGTACTGGCAGGTGAGATTTTTGCTTTCTTCAGTAGCTTAATTACATGCTAAAGTTATCGCTTTAATATTTTCTTATGTGGTATTTTTTCCATATTTTTCTTGCTAAAGTATTTCAGTGAAACAGTTGTTCAAAATTTTATACTTGAATTTGACACTGGATGTTAATTACATGGTACATAATTCATACTGAAAATTGGCAGTGCCTTTGTAACTACAAAAGATTGGTCACAAATGTGCAGTTGTGTTTAAAATGTATGCGGTGGTAGATTGTGAGGGAAATGTGATGAAAGAGAAAGAAGACAAATTTCTGAGTACCAAATTGACATTTTAAAATAAGTCATTGTAAAGGTGAACTAACATTACAAATTGGCACACTACAATAATTAGCAATGTTAAGATCACAGTCCCCTTATTCCGTAGTCGTGGCTCATATTAAAATTGTCACCTTGAGATAAATATATTTATGTATAAAACAATCACTCAGCATAGTTGAGCTTCTTAAAGAGAAAAATTGCCAATCTTATTGGGGACTGGATCAAGTTAACCACATTCATGTCCAGTGATTTGAAACCTCATCATCATGTCTCGAAGTGAAGAATATTGTCCCTGTAATCCTCCTTCTCTCCTGAATCAGTATTTTGCAACCTCACTGACGTGATGTGTGAAATAGCCTGGGTGCCCCAGTTATCCCTCACCTGCCAAGAGGGTTATTGACTACGCATTGACAATATGCTACTGAGTACAAAATGCCTGACTTGGTTGTAGCTTCACAAACTGTGTACTGCATACTCGATACCCATCTCCAATTCTGTCACCTCGTCCACTCCCATATCAACTTCCCTAATTTAAACATATGGGAGTTCCCCTTAACTCATCCTTAAGTTCCACAATCCTCCCTCCCTCATTACTCATTACCCGTGTGCTGCCTTCCTCAAGCATAGCTCCGTCCATATCCCCGTATCTGTCCCTTTGCCTTCTATATTACATCCTGTGCCACCCCACCCCATCCCCTCACTGACATTCTCACTCAATGTGTCCACCACAACTCCGCACAGAGTTGTCCTGCAGGTTTAAGAAAATCTATCTGATTGAGAAAGGGACGGAGTGTGGCAAATGTTATTCAAGGCTTAGCCTTTCACTGCTTATTTCCATAGTAACTCTTTCATGACAAACAGAACATCTTAGGCTGGTGCATAAGACTGTAATGTTTTCTGCAAGTTCAAAAAACACACACTATACATAATGGAGACTTAAGTCATCATAAATAATATAATCTGCTCCACTAATCACTGCAGTCTGCCAATGTTGGGGTAACTTTCTGAATCCACAACAGTAGAAATCACGTGGTTTTGTAGCACTGCTGCCTTGTTTAGACAAAAGCATTCCATTCTATTCCTTCCCTTAAATTAGCACAAAGACACATTTTCTAGTCATCAGTAATGGTGCTGGATAGGAATGATCAGTGGTGTTCACACACTAATCGATGACAAGCAAGTGGATGATGCACATAAGGCCAACCAGTAATTTTTCTGATTTGGCTTGTGGTTCTCATATTCTTCATTGTTGAACCTTCTCCATTGCATTCAAATGCTCCACAATGAGGGAATGAGCATGAGGGACACAATTGTGGGGGTGGGGGATGTTTTAAAACCAATTTCCATCAATTGACTTAAGAGTGTGCTTTTATTTTGCACAATAATGCCATTGGCTTCATAGCCATTCTTGAATGCCTGTTGAAATGTTAATATGTATGTCATGCTGTGTTGTTCTGTTATTGAAAAAAAAACATGTTTCTAACTTTATAGACCCATTTATAGTTTTCAACTGTGCACAATATCAGCCACATCACATATCTTTCACACATACTCATATCCTGCAATAGAACACACCTTAAAAGACCAAAAGTATATTTTTTCAGTAACTCACAGACTGGTCAAACAATCTTAATTTTTCAACATGATCTTCAGAATGGGTATAAAGTTGAAATCATGACTGTGTAAACAAATGAACAAGTAATATTCAAATCATGGAAATTTCTTTAAAAAGAAAGGTAAATGAGATACTGGTAGTCAGTGAGACAGTGTCAGTAAAAGAGGAGGAGAGATTTGTGAAGATAGAATCAGTGGGAGGAAAAGAGATGGGAGCCTGTGTAGACAAAAAGGAAGACTTAGGGACACCATAAATCAGCTTCTTGGTATACATGAACACATAAGTGTGGGAGAGAGAAAATTTTGGTCTGAGGTCTTACACTCTAGTGTATAAGGAAAAACAACTAACTTGGATGCCCCAGAATTATTTTTGAGCTGTTAAGGAGTTGTGAAGTCAGTGAACTTATCAAAGAAAGACAAAAACAGACAGTGTAATTGAGAGAGGTGACATTGTCAGTGGGATATACTGTAAATCAGTGGGAGAAAAATGAGACAGTGGGGGAGAGCCATATACATAGACAGTGACAGTGACAGTGACAGTGAGGGGGAGGTGGTGAGCATGAAGGCTTCACTAGAGGGAGAGACCGGATGAATGAATTTAGGTAATTGCGTGTTAAAACAGTGGGAATATGTTCACATTGCAAAAACGTTTGGTGAGGAAGGCAAAATGTAGACTGGGGCAGCTGGTTCCTCACTCTACTGTCAGTATTTTAAAGAGGAAAATATTCATCTTTCATGTGCTCCAATAGGGGCATTTTACCAGTTGTTTGCCCTATGGTACTATGTGTTGCATGAGATACTGCTGGTGGAACTAGAGTTTGTTTTTTTGTTGTTGGTGATGTAGTAGGTTGAATCAGAGAATGTGGTAGTTTAAAAAAGCGTATTGTTGAGACACTATTGAGTGCACTACCTACGGTTGCATGTTGCATGGAAAGTTAACCTGTATTGTGGAACATGTGGACACTGAAGTGCATAATCTTCTCATTGAGTAGAGGACAGGGATGTAATAAACATTACTTATCAATAATACAGTGTCTGCTAATGCTTCATTTTCTGTACAAAAGGTAATGTTCATCACTCTGATTTTAGATGCTTTTGCTTCATCTGTATTTCTTCCCACAGGAACAAAGCATCAGGTAAATTAGTATCTTGTGTAAAATTTTCTTATTTCATTTCAGGCATAAAAATACATAAGTGTTTTTCTATGAGAGTGTGGAAAGAGAAAAATTCAGGATGGAATGTAACAGTATTATGGGAAGGGAGGTTGCTACTCACCATATAGCAGAGATGCTGAGTTGCAGATAGGCACAACAAAAAGACTGCCATTAAGACCTTCATCAACAATAGTCTCTCTGTTGCGTCTATCTGCGACTCAGCATCTCCGCTACGTGGTGAGTAGCAACATTCCTTTTCATAGTATGGAAAGACAGGCTTCCTAATAACAGAACTGACACTGAAAACTAAATTTGCTACCTCCAATAGGTAGTTTTTCTTTTTTTCAAAGCACATTTTCTGAATCCATGCTACTGGTACCAACACACATTTTCAGTCAGAATTAGATTTTGCTATTATCTACAGATTTGAATAACATTTAAAAATGTATTTGCAATTTCCACTGTAATTAATTATGATAATTTCACAGAAAGAAAACAGTAGCATGCCCATGTGATGAGCCCTTGCTAAGTTCACACTCTTGTCAAACAGTGTAAGTTAATTGGATAGATAAAAACATCTAATCACCCATCACATTCTTTCGTGTGTCTGTGTGTGTGTGTCTGTGTGTGTGTCTGTGTGTGTGTGTCTGTGTGTGTGTGTGTGTGTTTTCTGCTGCTGCTTGGCAAGTAGATTTTTTAATCTATCAAATAATTAAATTGTAAAGAAGAAATAGCTCATTTAAAATTAAACACGAAATAGAATTAGACGCAACTGAGGTGAATGACTCATAAAACTGAAAAAGTGAATTGAAACAAAGAATATTATGAAAAAGAGTCGCTACTCACTATATAGTAGAGTTGAAATGAAGGATGTCAAGTTGGGCAGCATGCTTAGCAGCAGGGTATCAACTTGTTTCTTGCCACAGTTTGTATGTGGCCATTTATGTGGACAGACAGTTTGTTTGTTGTCATGCCCACATATAATGCAGCACAATGGCTGCATCTTAGCTTATATAGCACATGACTGGTTTCACAGGTAGCGCTGCCTTCAATGGGGTAAGTGACCTTTGTGACCAGGCTGGCGTAGGTGGTGGTGGTGGTGGTGGTGGTGGTGGTGGTGGTGGTGGGATGTATGGAACAGGTCTTGCATCTAGGTCTATTACAGGGATATGAGTGATTAAGTATGGGTTAAAAGTTCTTCCTAAACACCCAGAATCCTAAAACCCCTCCCCTCATTCAGATTCATTGAAGACATCTTTGTGATCTGGAGCGAGAGTGAGGACACCCTATACGCATTCCTCCAGAACCTCAACAGCTTCTCCTCCTTTGCTTCACCAGGACCTTCTCAAGCCAACAAGCCACGTTCGTAGGTGTTGATGTACACTTCAAAAGACGGCTACATCACTGTTTGTGCCTATATCAAACTAACTAACTACAAGTAATACCTTCATTTTGACTACTACCACCCAGTCCATACCAAGAAGTCCCTCCCATACAGCCTATCCACCCATGGTTGCCACATCTGCAGTGATGAGGGGCCCCCCTCGAAATATACCGGGGGACTCAATGAAGTGTTCAGACAATAATTATCCTCCAAACCTTGTACAAAAACAAATCTTCTGTGTCTTATCTTTGCAGTTTCCCATGACCCCCAAAGTCACACAATCTGGCCACAGAGGATTATTCCCCTCGTAACTCAGTACCACCCAGGACTGGAACAACTGAATTACATCCTCTGCCAGGGTTCCTACAAACTGTCATTGTGCTCTGAAATCAGAAATGTCCTGCCTACTATCCTTCACACCCGTCCCACAGTGGTATTCCTCTGTCCACCAAACCTACACAATATACTCGTCCATCCCAGCACAATCCCTGCTCACAAACCCTTACTTCACGGCTCATATCACTGTAATAGAAGTAAATGCAAGACCTGTCCCATACATCTTTCCACCACCACCACTCCAGTCTGGTCACAAACATCTTATATCCCACCAAAGGCAGGGATATGTGGGAAACCAGTCATGTGATATACAAGCTGAGCTGCAACCAATTTGCTGATTTCAGCATGGGAATGACAAGAAACAAGCTGTTTTTCTGCAAGAATGACCAGTGATAAACTGTGGCCAGGAACTCTCCCTGCAGTATATCCAACGTTCCTGTAACCCTCCTTGCTTTAACCTTCATTAGTCAAATTTCTCACCCATTCAGACCCTTCCTTGTCTCCATTCCAGTGCTACATAGCCCTCATATCACCAACACAAGAAGTCTTCTGAACTCCTTTTGTAGAAATAACTTCCAGGATTTTGCTTTTTTGTGGGTGGCAAAGTCAGTGAAGATATTACTTATCTTTATGACATTATTTGCTAGGTATATACTATTAGACATATATTTTCACTGATAACTTATTCTTGAAGAGAAGTGATGTCTGTGTCTTGTAACTAGTGTGTTCAGAAAAATTAGTGTTTTGATCACTCCTTTTATATTCAAAGCTACGTTTTTACATTTATAATAGCTACCACAGCTAAGGCTAAGTATCTATGGCTGGATGACATGACTGGCATTGCAGTAATAGAGCTTACAAAACAACTTTGCTAATTAATGCAAGTATCTATTAAACCTGTCTCTGTCAAAATCCTGACTGTAGTTGGAGATTAGCCATCACAAATGTACAGATACCGTTTTTCGATGTACTATTTTTCTTCCTCCTCATGAGATGGTGTACTGGAGACAATTGCATTGTTTTCCTTATTTTGTCTTCGCTGTCTTAGTAGTTTCTTGGCATAATTTAAGTGTTTACAATTATTTATGGAGCTGTGTTTTGAATACTGGGAGAGAGGGGGATTTATGAAGAATAGTCAGCAAGAATAAGGTTTCTATGCTTTACTTTATGACATATGAGAGCTGATTACCTCTGAAATTAAGAGGCTAGGAGAAAATAGTGTAGTAGAAACAACTGAAACACATAGGAGAAATGTGCACACACATTTGGAGGGAATTTCTAATAAGTATCCGAAGATAATGTACGTACAGTATCACTGTCCCTTTGCTCTTAATATATTTCCCATTGAGACTTTCACTACAGTCTTTTCCCAGACCAATGTGTTTGTCTTCCTGCCTCACCTCTCTACAGGGAGTCCAGTAGGGAACTGCATTGCCCCATCTGCCACCCACTCTCATGGTCATTCATCCCACCTATTGTGGATGATCCATGCACAAGGTGAGAAATGTGCTCAGGTTGTCATGAACATCAGAACTTCATTGCAACACAGAAGGCACATTATAATGTTGGGCATGTTAAATGGCTTCCTAGTGCAAAAAAACATCACAATAGTCCTGTTATGCTGTAAGGTTGTCACTAATATGAACTAAGCTGAGCACTGCAAGCTGCACTGATGATGTCCTAGATTCCAATGTTGCTGTGCTCAGAGGAATAGTTGTGAATGTTAAAGCAAGGCAAGGTAAAGAATGCCCTGATCCAATGAAAGATGTTTGATAATATGAGAACATTTCTTGAAACTCTAGTTCAGCACTCTGTCTGTAACAACTGATAGGCACTGTTGTAGGTATCTAAAGAGTAGGTTGCACTAATGATGCCAATATTGTGGGCTGCATTCTTACTAATATAGACATGGCACTCAGAATTAGATAGACGATGTCAAGTCTGGGACTTGGGTTGGCTGGTGAGCCATTGTGCAGTGGTCTATGAAGGCTGTGAAGAGCACAGAAATACTGGAAAATTGTCCAGTGTCATGTGGTCCCTATACAGAAACTATGCAATGGCTGTCACGGGCAAGATGATCTGCTCTGAGTTTGTTTCAGGTTTATTAACATGCCAGCAACAGGCAGCACTCTGTTGAATGTCTCAAGACAGCATTGTGAAGTACCAGTCAAATGGTACACTTCCACCTCATTCCTATGATGTCTTCTACTCCATCCTGTTCCCATACTCATAAAATTTCTTCCTGCCTCACCTTTACGAAGAATGAACCTGAGAAACAACCCACATCATCTGCTACACAGTCTCCTGGCTATGTGTATCCATCTGTAAGTAAAGAAAGGAGGATTACATTGTATGTGTTTGATGTGCAATTTTACTGCATGAACAGCAAAAATGTGGTAGGTGATAACATTTTTGCTGTTACCTTATGTGGGGTATCCCTGAGAAAAGTTAATGATAATTTGAAATTCTTGGTGAAGTTTTCTGCAAGTCACCAAGTGCTCTCATAGTCAAATACTGGATGAATAGAATGTCAGAATACGCTTGCAGTGAGTGAGGCTGCATATACAGTCATACACACAGTTCCTAACCGTTAAACTTGCCACAGTGAGTTAACCCTGTAACATAAAATTGTATATTTTAATAAGCAGATTACTACAAGATTTTACATCATAAAATTTCGTCAATAATTATTTGAAATGTTAACAATAAAAGTTTATTTGCCCCTGGCAGTATTCAGATAGCCAGCTTGCAACTGGAATAAAGTTCCGGCTTTGTGGAACTCGGTTAGTAATTTTCACTGTCGTACATAATTGACTGGATTAGATGCTCAGTTATTCACTGATCACTAGGCACTCTAAAAGATACAAATAATTGATTCTGTTCTTTGTAATGTCATGTTGAAACAGTCTTCATTTATTAACTGTTTGTTTGACTTTTGCAGATTAAGTATTTTTTATATTAACACACAATTTCCTTTTTTGTCAATCAGGCCCTGTTGCCGACGAAGCCCCACGTCCTATAGCTCAGGTGAGTGAAAGTAGAGGAAGCACAACTGAGACTGTCAGAGAGAGGGTGAGTTTCACCAGCAGCAAAGAAGTTTAGCTTTTTGGCATGTAATGAAACCCTCCTCCCCCCCCCCCCCCCCCCCCCCCCTCTGTTTCCTGGCCTCATTCCAGGGTGCTCACAGTTTTCATTAGCCCATGGGTTTTAGCCCTTCTGTGGGCTGCCCTGCACACCCCATTTTAATTAATCAACTCCTTTCTACATATCCTATATATCTTCACTTCATACTTATTATTTTTTTCACTCCAATCTTTCCTGACACCACAACCTTCGCAACTCCATTTGCACTGGTAACTCGGGTCTATTATTACAATGTAATTACCTACTGAACAGTCACAAAAATTTTTCAAAGAATACTCGCATACTGGCTAATGACAGTAATGGGTGCAACAGATCTAGGGCATGGCACTTCACTGAGCAAGAATGAGATAGCATGGAATGAACCACTCAAATCAGCAGGTACATTGAAGCCTGATGAAGGAACTATCATTGTCACACTCTGCAGAAATTGTTCATGTATTTGCAGCAGATTTCATGCAAGAGAAAAAATTCTGAAAGTGAATAAAAGTTTAAACCCACTATTTGACCTGGAATATGACTTTCTGGCAGTAACCATCATTCATTGGTACTATAGACATTGAGAAATATGTAACATTAACCAAGAGATCAGTTACACCACAGTTGATATTCAGTAAACATGATAATTACCACCTACAGTTGTCTAAAATATTTAGTTATTGCAGTTACATGCCAATTACCTTTTTAAACTGATAATGGAGTCACTCTTCTTGCTATTATCATAGCCAGATGAACTTGAAAAAAATCTTATTAGAATACTATCTGAACCATTAAATAGATTTTTCGTGCACTTCATAGAGAGGTCTTCTTTTCTTTGGGTATCATATGTTTAACTTGTGTCGCTTAGTAATTCAATAAACCTAACATCATATTTGATAGCTCATATATCACAGGTTGTGCTGGGAGAAGTAAAAGACATTTAATAAACATACATTTGTCAAAAATTCAGAGCAGGCTGAGAGCTAGAGCAGAGAGCTATCACAGTCAACTAGGAATGAGCAGCCAAATTCCCCAAGTGGAGTTAGCTAATGACTATGCACCAAGGTAAATGTCGACAGTTTACACTGGTAACTAACAGGTTTTAAACTTAATGTATTTAGAATTGGTAATAAGGATGCAACATTTAAGCGAGTAGTTAGTTATAATGAGCAGGAACCTCAGACTCTATAAATGTACCTTATCCTCCTGAGCTCAATAAATTCACCGAATTGAACAGACTACTGGTTCCTGCCCAAATTGCGGCACTCTGACATCGAGCATGTCAGATGAGCAACTTCGCTTCACTCGAGTGACTGGTAGGGGCAGCAGACTGCCAGTCAACTCAGACGCCGTGCGACAACAGAGGTGCCACCATAGCAAAAGGCAAACATGCCTCTGCTCTGGACACAGGGAACAAGAACACATCATTTCCTGCCAAAGCTACCCTGCCAACACACACCAACGGGAACAGAATTCTGCACAAATAAAGCTTCACACAAGAAGGGGCAGGAAGTAGAAAATGTGAACAAAACGCACAAGTGACTAGCAATGTAATTGACATTGTTTAAAATTTCTGTTATTCAGAATTGAAAATATCAGCACCTGCTGATAAGATAACTCAAGTGTACACATGTACCAAGATCACTTTGCCTCTGACATAGATCACGTTACAATTGATTCCCTTCATGAGACTTACAACAGGGAATACTCTTACACTTGCATGACATATTACCTGGAACACAAATTGTAATTAATAACACTGACTGATGATCATGCACTCAGTCACTCATAGGTGCATTAATGTAACAGATGCAATTTTAGATAACACAAATATAAAAGAACAACACTTTACTCCACTCAGTTGTGAAGGAGCCATACATTGCAGGATTCCAGCCAGGGTATTATTGCATCCTACACACTCAGGTGATCATTGAGGAGCCATAAAATTTAAGCTTGTAGAGTAAGCCAGTTACTTGCCAATCTGGTTGCTTGCAATGTCCGTATGTCTTCATGCAGCTCACCGCTATCTGGCCTTATGACTGATTCAACCTTCAGCAGCATCTTGGGACCTGCACCGGACAGTGGGAGTCTGCCAAAAGCAACAACTTGCCAGCCACATGTCCACACGCCAATCGTTCTTCAGGACCCACCAAACCAACACATATGTGCAAGTGTTGCTACGACTCAGACATGATTTAATCCTTCTGTCTTCCACAGTTTGTTCAAGAAAGTCGGTGTCAGTTTTCACAAAGCGTAATATGAATGGCCACCTTGAAAACATTTTGTGCTCTACCATTTGATACTCCTTCACATACATAATCCAACACAGTTCTGTCTCTTAAAGCACTGGATGATCAGTTCTTATGGAGATAGTCCTCGCCTTCTGAATGTACAGAGAAACTTTTGCTCTCAGCAACTTGTCGATCTTGCCAGGTGACCGAAATTCTAGATTGATAAGTTTTATATGTGTCAAATCCAACACACTGTTTAATTTTGCTGAAGGTAACTGACATCTTGTCTTGATCCCAGACAGAAGGTGAAATGAAGAGGTTTATACAGAAGTCAACTTAAACAGAGATGTGCTGCTTTGTTTCTGATATGATTCCACCTGTTCCTTGAATGTATACTCTACTGTGCCATCCGTGAAGTCAGAGGCACTACTATCTATCAACCATGTTGTCACTGTTGTAAGCAGCACTTGTTTGTCTCGGATGATTATAAGTGAGCAGTAATGCAATGTACTTGATGGATGTATACCATTTTTTGTGTTTCATGTCACTAGGACAATCCTTCCTTGTTCCATCTTGTGTGTTTTATTTCTGTGTGTAGCAATGTGTGGTGCCCTTTTTGACAAGCATGACGGCATACATAAGTGCAACTAGAAGCCCTACAATCACCCTTTGAACAATTGTTGAACAATTTGTTCGGCATCACTATAGGTTTGTGTTCACTACACGTGGCTTGCCTGAATTTGCTGCACTTCTGCAAAGCTTGAGTCAAGTGACGCATGACATACGCAACACTAGCAGCGACTAGATTCATCTCAAACACCCTAAGTGCTTGACATTGCAGGTGGTCCACTGTTTGTTCCCATATGTGCTGTGTCATGGTAGTACTGTAGCCTTGATAATTTCAGATTTGCATTTATTTTTGAGAAAAGCACATCTCCATTCTAATGTCAGAAAGCTATTGAAACTCAGGCGGGTTTTAAATTTTGTTGTTACAGACTGGTCAACTTTTTTCTATAAAGAGCAGTGATGTAATTACATCTTGAAAGGATACATTTAGTTGTAATGCCATCAGCACATGAATATTGCTTGAAGTAGTGCATTAAGTTCACTTGCACCTTCCCCAGTTGCTGACAGAAATGGTAACAGCTTCTTCAGATGTGCTGATGCAATCAGTCTAGGGTTATTGTATGTGTTGCAAACTGTATCAAATGGTTATTTAGCAGTGTCCTGTAATTCATAATTATTTACCACAAGACTCAAAAATGTCACTAAAATGCCTGCACTACTTTACATTATCATTCCCTCTAGGCAGACAATAGCCACCCCCCCACCCCCTTCCCAAGGGGGTTACAGTTCCTTCGTGTTAGTTCATGCGTGGTGCACATGTGGCTCTGAGCTAATGCAGCCTATTCTTCCTTACTGTCCGCATTTGTCACCCTGCCCTCCCTCCCTATCCTTGCTCACTCCCAGTTACCTTCTCCTACCCCTTTCTTGGTGCTCTGATTCATCTTGACATGGCTATCCACCTGGTTTCCTTTATTGTTTACAATTTGCTTTCCTCTGCCTGTTCATTCATGTTTCTTGGTTTTTACGTCCCCAATTGAGTTTTACCTCCACTTCAAAATTTCCTGTTTTTGTTTAATGTGAGCCGTTTGGGGAACAACTCGCTCCCTGTCATCTGCGGTGTGGATTCCTCTTGCCTTCCCCCTGTTGCCCCCTTCAACCCAGCTAGGTCACCAGCACACATAGCCAGTCTGTGTGATGGGTCTGTTATGTACCCATCTGGCTGAGATCCCTGACAACACAGGAATCACTCTCCTGATTCCTGAATTGTTCACTCCCCATGTATGCCAAGGAGTGGTTGCTTGTCTTCTTGGAGCATCAGAACTCCCACCTATAGCCACCGTGCTAGATGGCCCTTGGTTTGGGTGGGTGGCACCCTTCGGGAGAGCCCATGGTCAGAATGGCTGGTATTTGGGGGATGCTTGATGCATGAAGCGTATGGAGCTGCAAAGATCTGGCCGATCTCAAATGGCTGCTTCTTTGAATGGTGAACAATCATTGAATGGTGCTTCATGTTACCCAGCAACCTCTGCTTCCCTGGCTACACCATGGGAGGATGGCCAGGCTAGCCATCTTTGTATGATACACTTCCCCCATTACCTCATCTGTACGAGGACAGACAGGGACACATTCATTGCCACAATGCCATTGTTTTTGTGGAAAATATTGAGGAAAACTTTCTTGATCAGAGCATCTTCTGCCACCCAATCGGCAGCTCTTTGCACCTGTGATCATATTGGCAATGTCCCAGTTTGTTTTATCCCTCACTAATCTCTGAATATGGTGTAGAGAGTGATTTTTCATTGGGATCTCACCCTGCAAAAGGATTAGGAACTCTGGGCTAATCTGGAGAGGTGTGAATTTGGTTTGGCATGTGGAGAAGGGCCACAAAGACAACCGCATCCATACTGGTGCCTTCATTCTAGCTTTTTTGGGGGATACCCTCCCAGAGAAAGTCAAGGTTATGTGCCGAAGTTGTGATGTGAAGCCATACACCCCACCACCTATGCGGTGCTTCTGGTGGCTGCAATTTGGGCATATGTTTTCCTGGTGAATGGTAGACCCTCTGTACACTCACTGTGGACAACCATTCCATGAGGGAAGCCCCTGTGTTCTGACACCTGTGTGTGACAAATGTACTGAAAGCCACTCCCCTCACTCGCCAAATTTGCCCGGCGTATAAGAGAGGAAGGAGATCCAAGAATACAAGTCATCGAATCGCCTGTCTTATACTGAGGGTTACCAAAAGTATGAGATACTCCATCCAGTGTCACTATCTTCAACTTATCTCTCTTTTACTTCATTTCCTCCTCCTACCTCTCCCTTGCCCAGCCCCATCCACCTATCCCCTCTCCCTCCCCCTACCCTAGCAGTTGCCACAACCTCCTGTCTGGGTCTGCTCCCTCTCTCCAGCTGAAGAAGTGCGCCCCTTCTCTGGCACCTGCCAGTGATTGGGCTCCCTTACAAGGCCCCTTTGCCCAGCTCAGTTCAGGCTGGAAGACTCCTACCATCACTCACAGTGCGTTTGTTCATCCAAAGGTCACCCGCTCTCTTTCAGTCACCTGTACTCCCTCTGTGCTCTACCCTCCTCCAGCTCTGAAATAGGAATAGGAGGAGGAGAAAACGGACAGGAAGAAACATAAATCCTAAGACAAGGTGCCCCCCCCCAACCACTGTCCCCAGTAATGCCACCTCCTGCCTTGCAACCTGTGCCTGAGATCTTATCTTATTTACGGATGTCACCTCACCCTTGTAGGTGAAGGCCACTGACCAAGTGACATGGTATCCTCATTTTTTTTTTTTTTTTTTTTTTTTGTGTCACCTGGATTCTGGCCACACAGTCATCCACTGAAATTGCCAAAGTTACTATCCTCACCTACCAGAAATGCAACCTTCTGTCGGAACTGTACTGGCCACAGGGAAGCTTCTGGTGGGATCTGCACTTTGGTTCACTCCAATGTCGTAGTCACCGGATCCCACTAAGTACCTACCTGGAAGCTATAGTGTTTAGAGTGCATATGTCTCTGGCAATCACCATTTGCAGTGTCGACCTCCCTCCAGGTACAATAATTCCTTACTTTGCACTGTGTACCTTAATCCAGCAATTAACACCCTGTTTCTCATCCTTGGGACTTCAATAGCCACCACCCAGTGTGGGAGAGTGACACTTCAATGGGTAGGGGTCTCCTAATTGACCAGCTTATTACGGACCTGAATTTGTGTCTCCTCAATGAGGGATCCCCTACCCAATTCAATGCTCTTAATGGCACCTTTACCACTATCAATCTCACGATCACCTCTCCTGCTCTCATTGCTTCCCTACATTTGTCAGCCCATGATGATGTTTGTGACAGTGACCACTTTCCAGTGGTTCTATTGTTCCCCTGCTGTCGCCAGGCATACAGGCCCCCAAGTTACAAATTCCGCAGGGCCAATTGCCCTTTGTATACATCTGCTGTGCACCTCTACACCTCCCTGTCGAATTGCATTGATGCGGTCTGCAAGGCATCTCTGCCACTGTTCTTCACACTGCTGCCGCCCCCCCCCCCCCCCCCCATCAACATGTCCCCTCATCGTTGATGGGTACTTTGGTGGGCCAAGGATGTCACAGTCACTGTCTATAACTGCTGACATGCACTGCAGCATTTTAAGCAACACATTTCAAAGACGAACCTCTTCGCTTTTCAGTGTGTTCATGCGAAGGCTCATTACCTTATTAAGTAGTGTAAAAAGGAATCCTGGGAGAAATATGTGCCGCTCCGGGGACATACGCCTCTTCATTGCAGGTTCAGTCCAAGCTCCGTACTGTTCTTGGCTGCCAGCGACAGTCAGTATTCCATTGCCTTAACCTTAACGGTGATTTGTGCACTGATCCATCGGTCCTCGCAGAACACCTTGCTACACGACACTTTGGGACGGTATTGGCATCATCTTCCTGTCCTCCTACATTTCTCCAGCAGAAATGCAGTGTTCACTATGCCCCCCCCCCCCCAAACCAATCTGTTCATAACACACAACACTAAGTGAGTGCTATAGTCAAGCAGGCTCTTACCTCTTCATGGGACATGGCAGCTGGCCCATATTCTGTCCGCAACCAGATGGTCTATTATCTTCAACTGCATTAGGTTCACAGCTGCTTTTCTGTCACAATGATGAAACAGTATAGTTCTCCCTGTCCTTAAGGCCAGAAAGAACCCAATGGCCTCGACAGCTACCACCCAATTAACCAGACAAATGTACTACGTAAACTTCTCAAGAGGATAGTTAGCTACACATTATGTTGTGTACTAGAATCTCCGGGCCTTTTGTCCCTATATCTCTGTGGCTTCCAAGTAAAATGATCTCCAACTGATCATTTACTTGGGTTGGAAAAAGTTACGCAACAGGCTTTTACTCACCACCAGTGCCTAGTTGTGGTCTTCTTCTTACCTACATGTGGCACACAACATGGCTTGGTGCCATCACATTTTAGTTACCAACCATGACTGAGGCTTCCATGTGCCCCTTCAGATTTTTATCCATGAGTTTTCCTCTGAGCGGCTCTTCCGGTTCCAAGTTGGAACTTCCCTCAGCACCCCTGGAATTCTGCAGAATGGTATCCCACATGGTTCTGTGGTAAGTGTCACACTCTTCCTCCTAGCAGTCCACGGGCTTGTGACCCCAATTGGGCCTCTGGTTACTCTGGCATTGTACGTCGATGAGTTTTGCATATGATGCAGCTCCCAGTAAGTAGCATCTGGTGAGTGTCTGCTCTAAGATGCCATCCCATGGGCCTCTGCATGGGCCACCTCCTATTGGTTCCAGGATTCTCCCAAAAAAATGTGGGTAATGCATTTTTATCGCTGATTCACAGTACACCCCAACTCGGAATTTTATTTAGGTGAACAGCTTCTCGATGTTGTAGCACAGTCCTGTTTCTTGGGCCTTACTTTTGATAACCAGCTGACATGGCTGCCCTTCATTTGCCACCTAAATACTGTATGTATATGGAAGCTTAATGCTCTCCACCTCCTGGCCCTTGCATCTTGGGGTGCAGACTGTCACTTTTCTCCATCTTTACTGTGGCCTGGTCTTCTCCAGACTGTTGTGGTGGTCAGGTTTATGGCTCAGCAGCTCCTTCCACTTTGAAACTGCTTGACCCTCTTCACCATTGTGGGGTTCATCTGGCTATTGCTGGCTTTCTCAGTAGTCCCATTGATAGTCTCCTCACAGAAGTGGGGATTCCCCCTCTACACACATGACTGAGCAAACTACTACTTTCTTAATCAGTCATCGTTCGCCAATTCCCTGACCATCCGATGCATCCTGTACTCTTCGCCATTGAGGACTGTCTCCCTCCTGACACCCGTTCTTGTGTGGGATTGCCGGTTGGCATGCGTATCACTTCCTTATGTCGGGATCCCCGTCTCCACTCGCTGTAATGTACTTCACATCTTTCCTCCCATACCCCTCCCACCCATGGATGGTAACTAGACCATGAATTATGACTGATCTATTCCAGGGTCCAAAGATTCGTGTCAACTCTTTAATTCTCCACCGTCTTGTATGTGCCATCCTTGGAGTGTTCTAGGGTGCCACAATTTTTCACACTGATAGTTCTAAGGCAGTAGATAAGGTGGGATACACTTTCATGTCTCCTACTGCCTTAGAACACCATTTTTTGTCAGGATCAATTAGTGTGTTCACAGCAGAGTTTCTGGAAATTCACAGAGCCCTCCTTTTTTATCTCAGGCCTCCCTCCACAGTGTTTTAATGTGTTCAGATCCAACGAGCAGCCTGCTGGCCATCGACCTCATCCTTCGGTCTCTGCTATACGTGCCCTTCTCTTGGCCCACGAGTGTGCCACCTGTTCAGATGTCTTTCTCTGGGTTCCAAGTCATTTGAGCAACCCAGGGAATGGACTGGCTGACCGTTTGGCTAGAGAAGCAGATACTTACTGCCATTTCCTTCCATTATTCCAACTGTGGATATGCAGATCTTTCGGTGTTTGCGCTTTGGGCACATGTCGTCACGGTGTGAGGCTGAGCCCCTTTGTTGCGATTGTGGACGTCCTCTTCATGAGGAACATACATGCACTCCACCACCTCGGTGCATCAATTGTCCTGGCATCCACTCACCTAGATCTATAGACTGCCCCGCGTATCAGATGGAGAAGAAGATTCAAGAATTAAAAACTTTGGATCATCTCTCTTTTTCTGAGGCCAGGAAGAAGTATAACCACCTCCATCCCGTGACGTTGGCAATATCGTTGGCCTCAGTCGTGTTGCCTCCTTGCACAGTATCCTCACCCCTATCCTGTCCCCCCTCCACCTCCTCACCCCATCTGGGGTTTATGCCTCCGCCTCCCAAATCCCTCCCTTCCAAATCCTCCTCCCTCGTGGCCCCTGCCCCCTCTGCCCCAGGGGCCACCCTTCCTCCTCCTCCTCCTCCCCCTCCACCACCTGAGAAGCGATCCTCTTCTCAGGCGTCCATCGGGCAAATGTTCCAGACCCCGGCTTCCAAGGTCCGTCATTCCAAAATGGAGCCCGCGCGTGAGGACCTTCTTCGGGTCCAGCATACCATCCCCGTGCCTCATCAGACTTCCAAGAAGGCCTCCAAGAAGAAGTCTTTATCCCCCTCTCCACCCCGGCGCGTTGACTGACCGTATCGCTTTTACCCACTATACCTCGGAGTGGTATGACCTCACCCCTGTGGACGGTATTCCAGCTCATGGTGGGGTCATGTTGCTCGTTCGGGACGATGTCTATTACCATCCCATCCCATTGACCACCCCACTCCAAGCAATAGCTGTCCGTATTACTCTTTCTGCCTTTACTTTTTCTGTTTGTACCGTCTACACTTCATCGTCATCCGCAGTTAGTCGGGCTGACATGATGCACCTGATTGTTCAGCTTCCTCCGCAGTTTTTATTGTTTGGCGACTTCAATGCCCATCGTCCCCTTTGGGGCTCTCCTGCATCCTGTCAGAGAAGCTCCCTCTTGGCGGATGTCTTCAACCATCTCAATCTTGTCTGCCTCAATACTGGCGCCCCGACTTTCCTCTCGGACTCTACTCGTACCTACCCCCACTTGGACCTCTAGATCTGTTCTACCACTCTTGCCCGTCGATTCGAGTGGTATGTCCTTTCTGACACCTATTTGAGCGACCACTTCCCCTGTGTCGTTCGTCTCCTGCACCACACCCCATCCCCACGTCCTTCGAGCAGGAACATACCGAAAGCTGACTGGGGACTTTACTCCTCCCTGGCGACCTTTCCGGACCACGATTTTCTCAGTTGTGACAGTCAGGTTGAATATTTCACGGTTGTTATCATCAATGCTGCCGAACGTTCCAATCCTCGTACTACCTCTTCTTCACGTCACGTGCTGGACGACGTGTTTTACGCACCTTTCGCCGCCATCCTACGTTGGGAATTGTATTGGATATTGGATACTAACGACTCCGAGCGCAATGCCGTAGAGTCATCAAAGACAGCAAAAAAGCTTGTTGGGCCTCTTTCATCAGCTCCTTTAACAGTTTTACTCCCTCTTCTATCGTCTGGGGTGGCCTGCGCCGGCTGTCGGGCATTAAGGCCCACTCCTCGGTACCTGGCCTGACCTCAGGTAATGAGGTCCTTGTTGATCCTGTGGCTGTCTCCAACGCCTTCGCCGCTTTTTCGCGGAGGTTTCAAGCTCCGCCCATTACCACCCTGCCTTCCTTCCCAGGAAAGAGGCAGAAGAGGCTCGGCGACCTTCCTTTCACTTGCTGAATCTGGAAACTTGTAGTGCCGCCTTTACTATGCGGGAACTCGAACGTGCACTTGCACTGTCCCATTGCTCAGCTCCGGGGCCAGATGCCATTCACGTTCAGATGCTGGCACACCTTTCTCCGCCAGGCAAAAGCTTCCTTCTTCGTACCTACAATCACGTCTGGACCGAAGGTCAAGTCCCCATGCGTTGGCGTGACACCATCGTTGTTCCTATACCCAAACCTGGGAAGGATAGACACCTTCCTTCTAGTTACCGCCCCATTTCTCTTACAAGCTGTGTCTGTAACGTGATGGAGCGCATGGTTAACGCTCGGTTAGTTTGGATTCTTGAATCTCGACTGCTACTTACCAATGTTCAATGCGGCTTTCGTCACCGCCGCTCCGCTGTTGACCTTGTTGACATTCGTCATGAACAACTTGTTGCGAAAGCGCCAAACGGTAGCTGTGTTCTTCGATTTGGAGAAGGCTTATGATACCTGTTGGAGAGGAGGTATCCTCTGCACTATGCACAGGTGGGGTCTACGCGGTCGCCTGCCCCTTTTTATTGATTCCTTTTTAACAGATCGAAAGTTAAGTGTACGTGTGGGTTCCGTATTGTCCGACGTCTTCCTCCAGGAGAACGGAGTGCCTCAGGGCTCCATCTTGAGTGTAGCCCTTTTTGCCATCGCGATCAATCCAATTATGGATTGCATTGCACCTAATGCCTCAGGCTCTCTCTTTGTCGATGACTTCGCTATCTACTGCAGTGCCCAGAGAACATGCCTCCTGGAGCGCTGCCTTCAGCGTTGTCTAGACAGCCTATACTCATGGAGTGTGGCAAATGGCTTCCGTTTCCCTGAAGAGAAGACGGTTTGTATCAACTTTTGGCGATATAAAGCGTTCCTTCTGCCGTCCTTACATCTCGGTCCCGTTGTTCTCCCTTTCGTGGAAACAACTAAGTTTTTAGGGCTCACATTGGACAGGAAACTTCGTTGGTCTCCACACGTCTCTTATTTGGCTGCCCATTGTACACGTTCCTTAATGTCCTCCGAGTGCTTAGTGATTCATCTTGGGGAGCGGATCGCACTGTCCTGCTTCACCTGTATTGGCCCATAGTCCGATCAAAGCTGGATTATGGGAGCCTCGTCTACTTGTCTGGTCGGCCATCCCTCTTACGCCGTCTCAACTCCATCCACCATCGGGGGTTACGTCTTGCGACCGGAGCCTTCTACACTAGTCCCGTCGAGAGTCTTTATGCTGAAGCTGCCGAATTACCATTGACCTACCGGCGCGACGTACTGCTTTGTCAGTATCCCTGCCAGCTGTTGTCAATGCCCGACCAGCCCTCTTATCAGTCCTCCTTTGCCGATTCTCTCGACCGTCAGTATGGGTTGTATCTGACTGCCCTGCTGCCCCCTGGAGACCGCTTCAATCACCTGCTTCGACAATTCGGTTTTGCCCTCCTTACCACCTTCAGAGAGGGTGAGAGCCTGACACCACCTTGGCTCCAGGCTCTGGTTCATATTTATCTCGACCTCAGCTCAGTCCTGAAGGAGGGTACTCCGGCTGATGTGTATTGCTCACAGTTTGTCGAACTTCGTGCACGACTTGCTGGTCACACCTTTATTTACACCGATGGCTCCAAAACTGACGATGGTGTCGGCTGTGCCTTTGTCGTTGGGGCCGCCACCTTTAAATACTGGCTCCTCAACCAATGTTCCAGCTTTACGGCCGAGCTTTTTGCTCTCCATCAGGCCGTTGAGTATGCCCGCCGCCACCACCATTCATCGTATACACTCTGCTCTGATTTCCTCAGTGCTCTTAAGAGCCTTGGAGCTCCCTATCCGGTCCATCCTTTGGTGCAACGGATCCAGCAGTCCCTCCATTCTTTCGCTGATGAGGGTCTCCTGTCAGTTTTCTGTGGGTTCCCGGGCATTTAGGAGTGCCTGGGAATGAGGCTGCAGTCCTCCTGCCTCGGCCAGCCTCCCATTGCGTCCCGTTATCTGACGTTCATGGGGTTGTTTGTAAGAGGCTTGTGTCGTTGTGGTGAGATGCTTGGTCATTCCTCCAAGGAAACAAGCTCCGGGCAGTAAAACTGCTCCCAACTGCTTGGACATCCTCCTCCCGACCATCTCGGCGAGAAGAGGTCCTTCTGACTAGGTTGTGGATTGGGCATTGCCAGCTTAGGCACCGCTACCTGATCTCCGGTGACCCAGCCCCGCAGTGCCCTTGTGGTCAAGCATTAACAGTGTGCCATGTTTTATTGTCGTGTCCCCGATTTTGTCAATCTTGTGTTGTCCTGTCCCTGCCATCTACTTTACCGGATAATTTAGCTGATGACGCTCGAGCAGCTGCTCGTGTTCTGCTTTTTATAACTTTGACTGGCTTGTCCAAAGACATCTAACTTTTATACGTCTTTTATCTTCATCTTTGTCAGGACTTTCTGGTGTCCCCCCCCCCTCCCCTTGAGCTTTACTAGATTCCATGTGCTCTAACAACTGTGACTGGGCGCTAATGACCTAAGTAGTTGAGCACCCTTAAACCCCACCAAAAAAAAAAAAACCGTGGATTACGTTTAGTATCTACAGCTTTTTACACCGGCCCTGTGGAAAGCCTTTATGCTGAGACTGCTGAACCTCCGCTGTCCAATTGGCGAGCAGTCCTTCTGAGTCTTTATGCTAGCCATTTGTCTTCCATGCCTGCTAATCCAGTCCATGACATTTTCTTCGACGCCTCCTTTGATGTAGGGTATGCAGGCCACCCTTCCTCCATACTACCACCGGGAGTCCGCTTCCGTCAACTGCTCCATTCTCTTTCCTTCCGCTTTCCTAAAACTTTCTTGAGAACTGGGGGTACAGCACCACCTTGGCTCCATCCCCAGACCTGCTTGCTCCGTGATCTTTGTCAGTTTCTGAAGGATGGTACCCCTTCACTTGTTTATTGTCGGGCATTTTCTGCTCAATGTGCACAAATAAAGGATGCCACATTTATTTACACTGATGGATCAAATACATCATTTTGTGTAGGGAGTGCCTATATTGTTGGCGACACCCCAAATCGATTTCGGCTTCCCGATCAGTGTTCCGTTTATACTGCGGAGCTTTACACTGTTCTCCAGGCTGTCCAATAAATCCGTCACCATCAGCGGATACAGTATGTTATGTGTACAGATTCTCTCAGCTCTCTCCTCAGTCTCCAAGCTCTCTACCCTGTCCACCCACTGGTCCACCGGATTCAGGACTGCCTCCACTTGCTCCCTTTGGGGGCGTCTCGGTGGTGTTCCTCTGGATCCCAGGACACGTTGGTATCTGTGGAAATGAGGCGGCCGATATAGCAGCCAAGGCTGCAGTCTCTCTTCTTCGGCCAGCTATTCACACGATTCCCTTCACCGATCTATGGAGTGTTTTATGTCATCGTTTTGTTCTTTTATGGCATGCACATTGGTCAACACTTCCCCATAATTGCGGGACATGAAAGCTCTTCCCTGTGCTTAAACCTCTTCCTCCCGAATGCGTCGTCGGGAGGAGGTAATATTAACTAGACTCCGGATAGGGCACTGTGTTTTTAGCCATCGACATCTTTTAAGCGGTGATCCTCCCCCACTCTGTCCCCACTGCTCTCAGCTGTGGACAGTAAGACACCTTTTACTCAAGTGCCCCTATTTTACTCTGTTACGCGCCCGTCTACAGCTGTCACCTGAAATATCGTCAATTTTAGCAGATAACGCGCTCAGCTGATCGTGTTCTTGAGTTTATTAGTGCCAGTGAGATGACGTCGGTCATTTGAAGCCCTTTTTGGGGACAACCAAACCCTTTCTCTAGTGGTTTTTCATGCTGTACTCCTGCTTTTAGTTTCTCCAATTTTTTGAGTTTCGCTCCCTTAGCTGCTGGTTCCATTTTCGTATTTTACTTTTACCTAAGTCACAGATTGGGCTCTAATGACCATAGCAGTTTTGCGCCCTAAAACAAAACAAAAAAAAACGCAAAACCAACTGAGGAAAATACAGGCGGCGGAAATGAGATCTTAAAGGAGTATTAAAGATAGTGTGAGGGTGGATACAATCCGAAATGAAGATATTAGGAAAGACTAAATATAGGATCAATATGTAATAAAACATTTAAAAAGATACAAAACCAGACTTTACACAGGTAATGTAGGAGTACACGCTGAGCGGCAGAAGAGTTGGAGGACAGCCCAGGAGATTGTGGAGACAACTGTAAAACCAGAGCGGGTAAGAATCCCTGACTCATAAAATGAAAATGAAGAAGAAGAAAAGGAAGAAGAAGAAGAAGAAGAAGAAGATGAAAGGAAGAAACTGCAGCAAACTACCCATAAGAGAATAATGAGCAAAATGGATCATACAGACTCGAGGCCGGAAATCCTGTACAGTACATTACAGCACTCAACATGCTGAGACAAGACAACCGTTAGAGAACCTGTCCAATGTGGCTCCCACAGGCCTCTAAGCAAGTGTGGACATGATTCAGCTGCATCAGACACAAATTTTCAAATGTCCATTTACTAGTTCTCTTAACTGTTCCACACCCTCTTCTTTTGTGTGGGCCAACCTCAGATGGCTCTCTGAGACCAAGAATCAATTTCAAATTTCTGTCCTGGTAGCAGCAGATATAGGCATAATAAACCCTATCACTATCTCTATGATCTGTAATTTTATAATGGTCTGTTATTCACTTCTCCTTCCATGATCCTTCAGACTACTCCACCAGGTCATATTTGAGGGATGTTCTTTCCAGCAAACTATTCTGTACTTCTATTCCAGTCACTGGGATTATCCTTGCACCAGCCTTCATGGATCTAGCAGCTGTAGTCTACATTCCCACCATGTTGACTTGTGTTTTGTGGGCTCCTTAGTCCTGCACTGTGGCAGTGGCTGTAAGTGGCAGCTGGCAGCTCTAGTGAATTCAGACAGTTATGCTCAATTGAAATAGAAATATTTTGTGATTCTTCATTTGTATTGTTATGCAGTTTTCGTCAATTGCACTTTAATAAAATTTCACATGTATCTACTTGTCACTGCACCTGATTCGTAATCTGTCATTATATAATTTACCAACTTACTAACACTGAGATGAGCATGTGCAGTGAGATAACATACCACTGACACATTTGAAGGTGTTTCATTTATGCTTAAATTCAGTTCATGTAAAGTTATTCAGCTTTTTAATTTTTTTTTGCAGGAACATGAAGAGGTACACCCAGAGGAGGTACTGGCAGGTGAGATTTTTGCTTTATTCAGTAGCTTAATTACATGCTAAAGTTATCGCTTTAATATTTTCTTATGTGGTATTTTTTTCCATATTTTTCTTGCTAAAGTATTTCAGTGAAACAGTTGTTCAAAATTTTATACTTGAATTTGACACTGGATGTTAATTACATGGTACATAATTCATACTGAAAATTGGCAGTGCCTTTGTAACTACAAAAGATTGGTCACAAATGTGCAGTTGTGTTTAACATGTATGCGGTGGTAGATTGTGAGGGAAATGTGATGAAAGAGAAAGGAGACAAATTTCTAAGTACCAAATTGACATTTTAAAATAAGTCGTAACATTACAAATTGGCACACTACAATAATTAGCAATGTTAAGATCACAGTCCCCTTATTCCGTAGTCGTGGCTCATATTAAAATTGCCACCTTGAGATAAATATATTTATGTATAAAACAATCACTCAGCATAGTTGAGCTTCTTAAAGAGAAAAATTGCCAATCTTATTGGGGACTGGATCAAGTTAACCACATTCATGTCCAGTGATTTGAAACCTCATCATCATGTCTCGAAATGAAGAATATTGTCCCTGTAATCCTCCTTCTCTCCTGAATCAGTATTTTGCAACCTCACTGACGTGATGTGTGAAATAGCCTGGGTGCCCCAGTTATCCCTCACCTGCCAAGAGGGTTATTGACTACGCATTGACAATATGCTACTGAGTACAAAATGCCTGACTTGGTTGTAGCTTCACAAACTGTGTACTGCATACTCGATACCCATCTCCAATTCTGTCACCCCGTCCACTCCCATATCAACTTCCCTAATTTAAACGTATGGGAGTTCCCCTTAACTCATCCTTAAGTTCCACAATCCTCCCTCCCTCATTACTCATTACCCGTGTGCTGCCTTCCTCAAGCATAGCTCCGTCCATATCCCCGTATCTGTCCCTGTGCCTTCTATATTACATCCTGTGCCACCCCACCCCATCCCCTCACTGACATTCTCACTCAATGTGTCCACCACAACTCCGCACAGAGTTGTCCTGCAGGTTTAAGAAAATCTATCTGATTGAGAAAGGGACGGAGTGTGGCAAATGTTATTCAAGGCTTAGCCTTTCACTGCTTATTTCCATAGTAACTCTTTCATGACAAACAGAACATCTTAGGCTGGTGCATAAGACTGTAATGTTTTCTGCAAGTTCAAAAAACACACACTATACATAATGGAGACTTAAGTCATCATAAATAATATAATCTGCTCCACTAATCACTGCAGTCTGCCAATGTTGGGGTAACTTTCTGAATCCACAACAGTAGAAATCACGTGGTTTTGTAGCATTGCTGCCTTGTTTAGACAAAAGCATTCCATTCTATTCCTTCCCTTAAATTAGCACAAAGACACATTTTCTAGTCATCAGTAATGGTGCTGGATAGGAATGATCAGTGGTGTTCACACACTAATCGATGACAAGCAAGTGGATGATGCACATAAGGCCAACCAGTAATTTTTCTGATTTGGCTTGTGGTTCTCATATTCTTCATTGTTGAACCTTCTCCATTGCATTCAAATGCTCCACAATGAGGGAATGAGCATGAGGGACACAATTGTGGGGGTGGGGGATGTTTTAAAACCAATTTCCATCAATTGACTTAAGAGTGTGCTTTTATTTTGCACAATAATGCCATTGGCTTCATAGCCATTCTTGAATGCCTGTTGAAATGTTAATATGTATGTCATGCTGTGTTGTTCTGTTATTGAAAAAAAAACATGTTTCTAACTTTATAGACCCATTTATAGTTTTCAACTGTGCACAATATCAGCCACATCACATATCTTTCACACATACTCATATCCTGCAATAGAACACACCTTAAAAGACCAAAAGTATATTTTTTCAGTAACTCACAGACTGGTCAAACAATCTTAATTTTTCAACATGATCTTCAGAATGGGTATAAAGTTGAAATCATGACTGTGTAAACAAATGAACAAGTAATATTCAAATCATGGAAATTTCTTTAAAAAGAAAGGTAAATGAGATACTGGTAGTCAGTGAGACAGTGTCAGTAAAAGAGGAGGAGAGATTTGTGAAGATAGAATCAGTGGGAGGAAAAGAGATAGGAGCCTGTGTAGACAAAAAGGAAGACTTAGGGACACCATAAATCAGCTTCTTGGTATACATGAACACATAAGTGTGGGAGAGAGAAAATTTTGGTCTGAGGTCTTACACTCTAGTGTATAAGGAAAAACAACTAACTTGGATGCCCCAGAATTATTTTTGAGCTGTTAAGGAGTTGTGAAGTCAGTGAACTTATCAAAGAAAGACAAAAACAGACAGTGTAATTGAGAGAGGTGACATTGTCAGTGGGATATACTGTAAATCAGTGGGAGAAAAATGAGACAGTGGGGGAGAGCCATATACATAGACAGTGACAGTGACAGTGACAGTGAGGGGGAGGTGGTGAGCATGAAGGCTTCACTAGAGGGAGAGACCGGATGAATGAATTTAGTGGGAATATGTTCACATTGCAAAAACGTTTGGTGAGGAAGGCAAAATGTAGACTGGGGCAGCTGGTTCCTCACTCTACTGTCAGTATTTTAAAGAGGAAAATATTCATCTTACATGTGCTCCAATAGGGGCATTTTACCAGTTGTTTGCCCTATGGTACTATGTGTTGCATGAGATACTGCTGGTGGAACTAGAGTTTGTTTTTTTGTTGTTGGTGATGTAGTAGGTTGAATCAGAGAATGTGGTAGTTTAAAAAAGCGTATTGTTGAGACACTATTGAGTGCACTACCTACGGTTGCATGTTGCATGGAAAGTTAACCTGTATTGTGGAACATGTGGACACTGAAGTGCATAATCTTCTCATTGAGTAGAGGACAGGGATGTAATAAACATTACTTATCAATAATACAGTGTCTGCTAATGCTTCATTTTCTGTACAAAAGGTAATGTTCATCACTCTGATTTTAGATGCTTTTGCTTCATCTGTATTTCTTCCCACAGGAACAAAGCATCAGGTAAATTAGTATCTTGTGTAAAATTTTCTTATTTCATTTCAGGCATAAAAATACATAAGTGTTTTTCTATGAGAGTGTGGAAAGAGAAAAATTCAGGATGGAATGTAACAGTATTATGGGAAGGGAGGTTGCTACTCACCATATAGCAGAGATGCTGAGTTGCAGATAGGCACAACAAAAAGACTGCCATTAAGACCTTCATCAACAATAGTCTCTCTGTTGCGTCTATCTGCGACTCAGCATCTCCGCTACGTGGTGAGTAGCAACATTCCTTTTCATAGTATGGAAAGACAGGCTTCCTAATAACAGAACTGACACTGAAAACTAAATTTGCTACCTCCAATAGGTAGTTTTTCTTTTTTTCAAAGCACATTTTCTGAATCCATGCTACTGGTACCAACACACATTTTCAGTCAGAATTAGATTTTGCTATTATCTACAGATTTGAATAACATTTAAAAATGTATTTGCAATTTCCACTGTAATTAATTATGATAATTTCACAGAAAGAAAACAGTAGCATGCCCATGTGATGAGCCCTTGCTAAGTTCACACTCTTGTCAAACAGTGTAAGTTAATTGGATAGATAAAAACATCTAATCACCCATCACATTCTTTCGTGTGCGTGTGTGTGTGTGTGTGTGTGTGTGTGTGTGTGTGTGTGTGTGTGTGTGTGTGTGTGTGTGTGTGTGTGTGTGTGTGTTTTCTGCTGCTGCTTGGCAAGTAGATTTTTTAATCTATCAAATAATTAAATTGTAAAGAAGAAATAGCTCATTTAAAATTAAACACGAAATAGAATTAGACGCAACTGAGGTGAATGACTCATAAAACTGAAAAAGTGAATTGAAACAAAGAATATTATGAAAAAGAGTCGCTACTCACTATATAGTAGAGTTGAAATGAAGGATGTCAAGTTGGGCAGCATGCTTAGCAGCAGGGTATCAACTTGTTTCTTGCCACAGTTTGTATGTGGCCATTTATGTGGACAGACAGTTTGTTTGTTGTCATGCCCACATATAATGCAGCACAATGGCTGCATCTTAGCTTATATAGCACATGACTGGTTTCACAGGTAGCGCTACCTTCAATGGGGTAAGTGACCTTTGTGACCAGGCTGGCGTAGGTGGTGGTGGTGGTGGTGGTGGTGGTGGTGGTGGTGGTGGTGGTGGTGGGATGTATGGAACAGGTCTTGCATCTAGGTCTATTACAGGGATATGAGTGATTAAGTATGGGTTAAAAGTTCTTCCTAAACACCCAGAATCCTAAAACCCCTCCCCTCATTCAGATTCATTGAAGACATCTTTGTGATCTGGAGCGAGAGTGAGGACACCCTATACGCATTCCTCCAGAACCTCAACAGCTTCTCCTCCTTTGCTTCACCAGGACCTTCTCAAGCCAACAAGCCACGTTCGTAGGTGTTGATGTACACTTCAAAAGACGGCTACATCACTGTTTGTGCCTATATCAAACTAACTAACTACAAGTAATACCTTCATTTTGACTACTACCACCCAGTCCATACCAAGAAGTCCCTCCCATACAGCCTATCCACCCATGGTTGCCACATCTGCAGTGATGAGGGGCCCCCCTCGAAATATACCGGGGGACTCAATGAAGTGTTCAGACAATAATTATCCTCCAAACCTTGTACAAAAACAAATCTTCTGTGTCTTATCTTTGCAGTTTCCCATGACCCCCAAAGTCACACAATCTGGCCACAGAGTTTTATTCCCCTCGTAACTCAGTACCACCCAGGACTGGAACAACTGAATTACATCCTCTGCCAGGGTTCCTACAAACTGTCATTGTGCTCTGAAATCAGAAATGTCCTGCCTACTATCCTTCACACCCGTCCCACAGTGGTATTCCTCTGTCCACCAAACCTACACAATATACTCGTCCATCCCAGCACAATCCCTGCTCACAAACCCTTACTTCACGGCTCATATCACTGTAATAGAAGTAAATGCAAGACCTGTCCCATACATCTTTCCACCACCACCACTCCAGTCTGGTCACAAACATCTTATATCCCACCAAAGGCAGGGATATGTGGGAAACCAGTCATGTGATATACAAGCTGAGCTGCAACCAATTTGCTGATTTCAGCATTGGAATGACAAGAAACAAGCTGTTTTTCTGCAAGAATGACCAGTGATAAACTGTGGCCAGGAACTCTCCCTGCAGTATATCCAACGTTCCTGTAACCCTCCTTGCTTTAACCTTCATTAGTCAAATTTCTCACCCATTCAGACCCTTCCTTGTCTCCATTCCAGTGCTACATAGCCCTCATATCACCAACACAAGAAGTCTTCTGAACTCCTTTTGTAGAAATAACTTCCAGGATTTTGCTTTTTTGTGGGTGGCAAAGTCAGTGAAGATATTACTTATCTTTATGACATTATTTGCTAGGTATATACTATTAGACATATATTTTCACTGATAACTTATTCTTGAAGAGAAGTGATGTCTGTGTCTTGTAACTAGTGTGTTCAGAAAAATTAGTGTTTTGATCACTCCTTTTATATTCAAAGCTACGTTTTTACATTTATAATAGCTACCACAGCTAAGGCTAAGTATCTATGGCTGGATGACATGACTGGCATTGCAGTAATAGAGCTTACAAAACAACTTTGCTAATTAATGCAAGTATCTATTAAACCTGACTCTGTCAAAATCCTGACTGTAGTTGGAGATTAGCCATCACAAATGTACAGATACCGTTTTTCGATGTACTATTTTTCTTCCTCCTCATGAGATGGTGTACTGGAGACAATTGCATTGTTTTCCTTATTTTGTCTTCGCTGTCTTAGTAGTTTCTTGGCATAATTTAAGTGTTTACAATTATTTATGGAGCTGTGTTTTGAATACTGGGAGAGAGGGGGATTTATGAAGAATAGTCAGCAAGAATAAGGTTTCTATGCTTTACTTTATGACATATGAGAGCTGATTACCTCTGAAATTAAGAGGCTAGGAGAAAATAGTGTAGTAGAAACAACTGAAACACATAGGAGAAATGTGCACACACATTTGGAGAGAATTTCTAATAAGTATCCGAAGATAATGTACGTACAGTATCACTGTCCCTTTGCTCTTAATATATTTCCCATTAAGACTTTCACTACAGTCTTTTCCCAGACCAATGTGTTTGTCTTCCTGCCTCACCTCTCTACAGGGAGTCCAGTAGGGAACTGCATTGCCCCATCTGCCACCCACTCTCATGGTCATTCATCCCACCTATTGTGGATGATCCATGCACAAGGTGAGAAATGTGCTCAGGTTGTCATGAACATCAGAACTTCATTGCAACACAGAAGGCACATTATAATGTTGGGCATGTTAAATGGCTTCCTAGTGCAAAAAAACATCACAATAGTCCTGTTATGCTGTAAGGTTGTCACTAATATGAACTAAGCTGAGCACTGCAAGCTGCACTGATGATGTCCTAGATTCCAATGTTGCTGTGCTCAGAGGAATAGTTGTGAATGTTAAAGCAAGGCAAGGTAAAGAATGCCCTGATCCAATGAAAGATGTTTGATAATATGAGAACATTTCTTGAAACTCTAGTTCAGCACTCTGTCTGTAACAACTGATAGGCACTGTTGTAGGTATCTAAAGAGTAGGTTGCACTAATGATGCCAATATTGTGGGCTGCATTCTTACTAATATAGACATGGCACTCAGAATTAGATAGACGATGTCAAGTCTGGGACTTGGGTTGGCTGGTGAGCCATTGTGCAGTGGTCTATGAAGGCTGTGAAGAGCACAGAAATACTGGAAAATTGTCCAGTGTCATGTGGTCCCTATACAGAAACTATGCAATGGCTGTCACGGGCAAGATGATCTGCTCTGAGTTTGTTTCAGGTTTATTAACATGCCAGCAACAGGCAGCACTCTGTTGAATGTCTCAAGACAGCATTGTGAAGTACCAGTCAAATGGTACACTTCCACCTCATTCCTATGATGTCTTCTACTCCATCCTGTTCCCATACTCATAAAATTTCTTCCTGCCTCACCTTTACGAAGAATGAACCTGAGAAACAACCCACATCATCTGCTACACAGTCTCCTGGCTATGTGTATCCATCTGTAAGTAAAGAAAGGAGGATTACATTGTATGTGTTTGATGTGCAATTTTACTGCATGAACAGCAAAAATGTGGTAGGTGATAACATTTTTGCTGTTACCTTATGTGGGGTATCCCTGAGAAAAGTTAATGATAATTTGAAATTCTTGGTGAAGTTTTCTGCAAGTCACCAAGTGCTCTCATAGTCAAATACTGGATGAATAGAATGTCAGAATACGCTTGCAGTGAGTGAGGCTGCATATACAGTCATACACACAGTTCCTAACCGTTAAACTTGCCACAGTGAGTTAACCCTGTAACATAAAATTGTATATTTTAATAAGCAGATTACTACAAGATTTTACATCATAAAATTTCGTCAATAATTATTTGAAATGTTAACAATAAAAGTTTATTTGCCCCTGGCAGTATTCAGATAGCCAGCTTGCAACTGGAATAAAGTTCCGGCTTTGTGGAACTCGGTTAGTAATTTTCACTGTCGTACATAATTGACTGGATTAGATGCTCAGTTATTCACTGATCACTAGGCACTCTAAAAGATACAAATAATTGATTCTGTTCTTTGTAATGTCATGTTGAAACAGTCTTCATTTATTAACTGTTTGTTTGACTTTTGCAGATTAAGTATTTTTTATATTAACACACAATTTCCTTTTTTGTCAATCAGGCCCTGTTGCCGACGAAGCCCCACGTCCTATAGCTCAGGTGAGTGAAAGTAGAGGAAGCACAACTGAGACTGTCAGAGAGAGGGTGAGTTTCACCAGCAGCAAAGAAGTTTAGCTTTTTGGCATGTAATGAAACCCTCCCCCCCCCCCCCCCCCCCTCTGTTTCCTGGCCTCATTCCAGGGTGCTCACAGTTTTCATTAGCCCATGGGTTTTAGCCCTTCTGTGGGCTGCCCTGCACACCCCATTTTAATTAATCAACTCCTTTCTACATATCCTATATATCTTCACTTCATACTTATTATTTTTTTCACTCCAATCTTTCCTGACACCACAACCTTCGCAACTCCATTTGCACTGGTAACTCGGGTCTATTATTACAATGTAATTACCTACTGAACAGTCACAAAAATTTTTCAAAGAATACTCGCATACTGGCTAATGACAGTAATGGGTGCAACAGATCTAGGGCATGGCACTTCACTGAGCAAGAATGAGATAGCATGGAATGAACCACTCAAATCAGCAGGTACATTGAAGCCCGATGAAGGAACTATCATTGTCACACTCTGCAGAAATTGTTCATGTATTTGCAGCAGATTTCATGCAAGAGAAAAAATTCTGAAAGTGAATAAAAGTTTAAACCCACTATTTGACCTGGAATATGACTTTCTGTCAGTAACCATCATTCATTGGTACTATAGACATTGAGAAATATGTAACATTAACCAAGAGATCGGTTACACCACAGTTGATATTCAGTAAACATAATTACCACCTACAGTTGTCTAAAATATTTAGTTATTGCAGTTACATGCCAATTACCTTTTTAAACTGATAATGGAGTCACTCTTCTTGCTATTATCATAGCCAGATGAACTTGAAAAAAATCTTATTAGAATACTATCTGAACCATTAAATAGATTTTTCGTGCACTTCATAGAGAGGTCTTCTTTTCTTTGGGTATCATATGTTTAACTTGTGTCGCTTAGTAATTCAATAAACCTAACATCATATTTGATAGCTCATATATCACAGGTTGTGCTGGGAGAAGTAAAAGACATTTAATAAACATACATTTGTCAAAAATTCAGAGCAGGCTGAGAGCTAGAGCAGAGAGCTATCACAGTCAACTAGGAATGAGCAGCCAAATTCCCCAAGTGGAGTTAGCTAATGACTATGCACCAAGGTAAATGTCGACAGTTTACACTGGTAACTAACAGGTTTTAAACTTAATGTATTTAGAATTGGTAATAAGGATGCAACATTTAAGCGAGTAGTTAGTTATAATGAGCAGGAACCTCAGACTCTATAAATGTACCTTATCCTCCTGAGCTCAATAAATTCACCGAATTGAACAGACTACTGGTTCCTGCCCAAATTGCGGCACTCTGACATCGAGCATGTCAGATGAGCAACTTCGCTTCACTCGAGTGACTGGTAGGGGCAGCAGACTGCCAGTCAACTCAGACGCCGTGCGACAACAGAGGTGCCACCATAGCAAAAGGCAAACATGCCTCTGCTCTGGACACAGGGAACAAGAACACATCATTTCCTGCCAAAGCTACCCTGCCAACACACACCAATGGGAACAGAATTCTGCACAAATAAAGCTTCACACAAGAAGGGGCAGGAAGTAGAAAATGTGAACAAAACGCACAAGTGACTAGCAATGTAATTGACATTGTTTAAAATTTCTGTTATTCAGAATTGAAAATATCAGCACCTGCTGATAAGATAACTCAAGTGTACACATGTACCAAGATCACTTTGCCTCTGACATAGATCACGTTACAATTGATTCCCTTCATGAGACTTACAACAGGGAATACTCTTACACTTGCATGACATATTACCTGGAACACAAATTGTAATTAATAACACTGACTGATGATCATGCACTCAGTCACTCATAGGTGCATTAATGTAACAGATGCAATTTTAGATAACACAAATATAAAAGAACAACACTTTACTCCACTCAGTTGTGAAGGAGCCATACATTGCAGGATTCCAGCCAGGGTATTATTGCATCCTACACACTCAGGTGATCATTGAGGAGCCATAAAATTTAAGCTTGTAGAGTAAGCCAGTTACTTGCCAATCTGGTTGCTTGCAATGTCCGTATGTCTTCATGCAGCTCACCGCTATCTGGCCTTATGACTGATTCAACCTTCAGCAGCATCTTGGGACCTGCACCGGACAGTGGGAGTCTGCCAAAAGCAACAACTTGCCAGCCACATGTCCACACGCCAATCGTTCTTCAGGACCCACCAAACCAACACATATGTGCAAGTGTTGCTACGACTCAGACATGATTTAATCCTTCTGTCTTCCACAGTTTGTTCAAGAAAGTCGGTGTCAGTTTTCACAAAGCGTAATATGAATGGCCACCTTGAAAACATTTTGTGCTCTACCATTTGATACTCCTTCACATACATAATCCAACACAGTTCTGTCTCTTAAAGCACTGGATGATCAGTTCTTATGGAGATAGTCCTCGCCTTCTGAATGTACAGAGAAACTTTTGCTCTCAGCAACTTGTCGATCTTGCCAGGTGACCGAAATTCTAGATTGATAAGTTTTATATGTGTCAAATCCAACACACTGTTTAATTTTGCTGAAGGTAACTGACATCTTGTCTTGATCCCAGACAGAAGGTGAAATGAAGAGGTTTATACAGAAGTCAACTTAAACAGAGACGTGCTGCTTTGTTTCTGATATGATTCCACCTGTTCCTTGAATGTATACTCTACTGTGCCATCCGTGAAGTCAGAGGCACTACTATCTATCAACCATGTTGTCACTGTTGTAAGCAGCACTTGTTTGTCTCGGATGATTATAAGTGAGCAGTAATGCAATGTACTTGATGGATGTATACCATTTTTTGTGTTTCATGTCACTAGGACAATCCTTCCTTGTTCCATCTTGTGTGTTTTATTTCTGTGTGTAGCAATGTGTGGTGCCCTTTTTGACAAGCATGACGGCATACATAAGTGCAACTAGAAGCCCTACAATCACCCTTTGAACAATTGTTGAACAATTTGTTCGGCATCACTATAGGTTTGTGTTCACTACACGTGGCTTGCCTGAATTTGCTGCACTTCTGCAAAGCTTGAGTCAAGTGACGCATGACATACGCAACACTAGCAGCGACTAGATTCATCTCAAACACCCTAAGTGCTTGACATTGCAGGTGGTCCGCTGTTTGTTCCCATATGTGCTGTGTCATGGTAGTACTGTAGCCTTGATAATTTCAGATTTGCATTTATTTTTGAGAAAAGCACATCTCCATTCTAATGTCAGAAAGCTATTGAAACTCAGGCGGGTTTTAAATTTTGTTGTTACAGACTGGTCAACTTTTTTCTATAAAGAGCAGTGATGTAATTACATCTTGAAAGGATACATTTAGTTGTAATGCCATCAGCACATGAATATTGCTTGAAGTAGTGCATTAAGTTCACTTGCACCTTCCCCAGTTGCTGACAGAAATGGTAACACCTTCTTCAGATGTGCTGATGCAATCAGTCTAGGGTTATTGTATGTGTTGCAAACTGTATCAAATGGTTATTTAGCAGTGTCCTGTAATTCATAATTATTTACCACAAGACTCAAAAATGTCACTAAAATGCCTGCACTACTTTACATTATCATTCCCTCTAGGCAGACAATAGCCACCCCCCCACCCCCTTCCCAAGGGGGTTACAGTTCCTTCGTGTTAGTTCATGCGTGGTGCACATGTGGCTCTGAGCTAATGCAGCCTATTCTTCCTTACTGTCCGCATTTGTCACCCTGCCCTCCCTCCCTATCCTTGCTCACTCCCAGTTACCTTCTCCTACCCCTTTCTTGGTGCTCTGATTCATCTTGACATGGCTATCCACCTGGTTTCCTTTATTGTTTACAATTTGCTTTCCTCTGCCTGTTCATTCATGTTTCTTGGTTTTTACGTCCCCAATTGAGTTTTACCTCCACTTCAAAATTTCCTGTTTTTGTTTAATGTGAGCCGTTTGGGGAACAACTCGCTCCCTGGCATCTGCGGTGTGGATTCCTCTTGCCTTCCCCCTGTTGCCCCCTTCAACCCAGCTAGGTCACCAGCACACATAGCCAGTCTGTGTGATGGGTCTGTTATGTACCCATCTGGCTGAGATCCCTGACAACACAGGAATCACTCTCCTGATTCCTGAATTGTTCACTCCCCATGTATGCCAAGGAGTGGTTGCTTGTCTTCTTGGAGCATCAGAACTCCCACCTATAGCCACCGTGCTAGATGGCCCTTGGTTTGGGTGGGTGGCACCCTTCGGGAGAGCCCATGGTCAGAATGGCTGGTATTTGGGGGATGCTTGATGCATGAAGCGTATGGAGCTGCAAAGATCTGGCCGATCTCAAATGGCTGC
Organism: Schistocerca americana; assembly: GCF_021461395.2. NCBI lineage: Eukaryota > Metazoa > Arthropoda > Insecta > Orthoptera > Acrididae > Schistocerca > Schistocerca americana. The sequence goes on from NW_025726027.1 coordinate 262,357, forward strand.
TTCTTTGAATGGTGAACAATCATTGAATGGTGCTTCATGTTACCCAGCAACCTCTGCTTCCCTGGCTACACCATGGGAGGATGGCCAGGCTAGCCATCTTTGTATGATACACTTCCCCCATTACCTCATCTGTACGAGGACAGACAGGGACACATTCATTGCCACAATGCCATTGTTTTTGTGGAAAATATTGAGGAAAACTTTCTTGATCAGAGCATCTTCTGCCACCCAATCGGCAGCTCTTTGCACCTGTGATCATATTGGCAATGTCCCAGTTTGTTTTATCCCTCACTAATCTCTGAATATGGTGTAGAGAGTGATTTTTCATTGGGATCTCACCCTGCAAAAGGATTAGGAACTCTGGGCTAATCTGGAGAGGTGTGAATTTGGTTTGGCATGTGGAGAAGGGCCACAAAGACAACCGCATCCATACTGGTGCCTTCATTCTAGCTTTTTTGGGGGATACCCTCCCAGAGAAAGTCAAGGTTATGTGCCGAAGTTGTGATGTGAAGCCATACACCCCACCACCTATGCGGTGCTTCTGGTGGCTGCAATTTGGGCATATGTTTTCCTGGTGAATGGTAGACCCTCTGTACACTCACTGTGGACAACCATTCCATGAGGGAAGCCCCTGTGTTCTGACACCTGTGTGTGACAAATGTACTGAAAGCCACTCCCCTCACTCGCCAAATTTGCCCGGCGTATAAGAGAGGAAGGAGATCCATGAATACAAGTCATCGAATCGCCTGTCTTATACTGAGGGTTACCAAAAGTATGAGATACTCCATCCAGTGTCACTATCTTCAACTTATCTCTCTTTTACTTCATTTCCTCCTCCTACCTCTCCCTTGCCCAGCCCCATCCACCTATCCCCTCTCCCTCCCCCTACCCTAGCAGTTGCCACAACCTCCTGTCTGGGTCTGCTCCCTCTCTCCAGCTGAAGAAGTGCGCCCCTTCTCTGGCACCTGCCAGTGATTGGGCTCCCTTACAAGGCCCCTTTGCCCAGCTCAGTTCAGGCTGGAAGACTCCTACCATCACTCACAGTGCGTTTGTTCATCCAAAGGTCACCCGCTCTCTTTCAGTCACCTGTACTCCCTCTGTGCTCTACCCTCCTCCAGCTCTGAAATAGGAATAGGAGGAGGAGAAAACGGACAGGAAGAAACATAAATCCTAAGACAAGGTGCCCCCCCCCCCCCCAACCGCTGTCCCCAGTAATGCTACCTCCTGCCTTGCAACCTGTGCCTGAGATCTTATCTTATTTACGGATGTCACCTCACCCTTGTAGGTGAAGGCCACTGACCAAGTGACATGGTATCCTCATTTTTTTTTTTTTTTTTTTTTTTTTTTTGTGTAATCTGGATTCTGGCCACACAGTCATCCACTGAAATTGCCAAAGTTACTATCCTCACCTACCAGAAATGCAACCTTCTGTCGGAACTGTACTGGCCCCAGGGAAGCATCTGGTGGGATCTGCACTTTGGTTCACTCCAATGTCGTAGTCACCGGATCCCACTAAGTACCTACCTGGAAGCTATAGTGTTTAGAGTGCATATGTCTCTGGCAATCACCATTTGCAGTGTCGACCTCCCTCCAGGTACAATAATTCCTTACTTTGCACTGTGTACCTTAATCCAGCAATTCACACCCCGTTTCTCATCCTTGGGACTTCAATAGCCACCACCCAGTGTGGGAGAGTGACACTTCAATGGGTAGGGGTCTCCTAATTGACCAGCTTATTACGGGCCTGAATTTGTGTCTCCTCAATGAGGGATCCCCTACCCAATTCAATGCTCTTAATGGCACCTTTACCACTATCAATCTCACGATCACCTCTCCTGCTCTCATTGCTTCCCTACATTTGTCAGCCCATGATGATGTTTGTGACAGTGACCACTTTCCAGTGGTTCTATTGTTCCCCTGCCGCCGCCAGGCAGACAGGCCCCCAAGTTACAAATTCCGCAGGGCCAATTGCCCTTTGTATACATCTGCTGTGCACCTCTACACCTCCCTGTCGAATTGCATTGATGTGGTCTGCAAGGCATCTCTGCCACTGTTCTTCACACTGCTGCCGCCCCCCCCCCCCCCCCCAATCAACATGTCCCCTCATCGTTGATGGGTACTTTGGTGGGCCAAGGATGTCACAGTCACTGTTTATAACTGCTGACGTGCACTGCAGCATTTTAAGCAATACATTTCAAAGACGAACCTCTTCGCTTTTAAGTGTGTTCATGCGAAGGCTCATTACCTTATTAAGTAGTGTAAAAAGGAATGCTGGGAGAAATATGTGCCCCTCCGGGGACATATGCCTCTTCATTGCAGGTTCAGTCCAAGCTCCGTACTGTTCTTGGCTGCCAGCGACAGTCAGTATTCCATTGCCTTAACCTTAACGGTGATTTGTGCACTGATCCATCGGTCCTCGCAGAACACCTTGCTACACGACACTTTGGGACGGTATTGGCATCATCTTCCTGTCCTCCTACATTTCTCCAGCAGAAATGCAGTGTTCACTATGCCCCCCCCCCCAAACCAATCTGTTCATAACACACAACACTAAGTGAGTGCTATAGTCAAGCAGGCTCTTACCTCTTCATGGGACATGGCAGCTGGCCCATATTCTGTCCGCAACCAGATGGTCTATTATCTTCAACTGCATTAGGTTCACAGCTGCTTTTCTGTCACAATGATGAAACAGTATAGTTCTCCCTGTCCTTAAGGCCAGAAAGAACCCAATGGCCTCGACAGCTACCACCCAATTAACCAGACAAATGTACTACGTAAACTTCTCAAGAGGATAGTTAGCTACACATTATGTTGTGTACTAGAATCTCCGGGCCTTTTGTCCCTATATCTCTGTGGCTTCCAAGTGAAATGATCTCCAACTGATCATTTACTTGGGTTGGAAAAAGTTACGCAACAGGCTTTTACTCACCACCAGTGCCTAGTTGTGGTCTTCTTTTTACCTACATGTGGCACACAACATGGCTTGGTGCCATCACATTTTAGTTACCAACCATGACTGAGGCTTCCATGTGCCCCTTCAGATTTTTATCCATGAGTTTTCCTCTGAGCGGCTCTTCTGGTTCCAAGTTGGAACTTCCCTCAGCACCCCTGGAATTCTGCAGAATGGTATCCCACATGGTTCTGTGGTAAGTGTCACACTCTTCCTCCTAGCAGTCCACGGGCTTGTGACCCCTATTGGGCCTCTGGTTACTCTGGCATTGTACGTCGATGATTTTTGCATATGATGCAGCTCCCACTAAGTAGCATCTGGCGAGTGTCTGCTCTAAGATGCCATCCCATGGGCCTCTGCATGGGCCATCTCCTATTGGTTCCAGGATTCTCCCAAAAAAATGTGGGTAATGCATTTTTATCGCTGATTCACAGTACACCCCAACTCAGAATTTTATTTAGGTGAACAGCTTCTCGATGTTGTAGCACAGTCCTGTTTCTTGGGCCTTACTTTTGATAACCAGCTGACATGGCTGCCCTTCATTTGCCACCTAAATACTGTATGTATATGGAAGCTTAATGCTCTCCACCTCCTGGCCCTTGCATCTTGGGGTGCAGACTGTGTCACTTTTCTCCATCTTTACTGTGGCCTGGTCTTCTCCAGACTGTTGTGGTGGTCAGGTTTATGGCTCAGCAGCTCCTTCCACTTTGAAACTGCTTGACCCTCTTCACCATTGTGGGGTTCATCTGGCTATTGCTGGCTTTCTCAGTAGTCCCATTGATAGTCTCCTCACAGAAGTGGGGATTCCCCCTCTACACACATGACTGAGCAAACTACTACTTTCTTAATCAGTCATCGTTCGCCAATTCCCTGACCATCCGATGCATCCTGTACTCTTCGCCATTGAGGACTGTCTCCCTCCTGACACCCGTTCTTGTGTGGGATTGCCGGTTGGCATGCGTATCACTTCCTTATGTCGGGATCCCCGTCTCCACTCGCTGTAATGTACTTCACATCTTTCCTCCCATACCCCTCCCACCCATGGATGGTAACTAGACCATGAATTATGACTGATCTATTCCAGGGTCCAAAGATTCGTGTCAACTCTTTAATTCTCCACCGTCTTGTATGTGCCATCCTTGGAGTGTTCTAGGGTGCCACAATTTTTCACACTGATAGTTCTAAGGCAGTAGATAAGGTGGGATACACTTTCATGTCTCCTACTGCCTTAGAACACCATTTTTTGTCAGGATCAATTAGTGTGTTCACAGCAGAGTTTCTGGAAATTCACAGAGCCCTCCTTTTTTATCTCAGGCCTCCCTCCACAGTGTTTTAATGTGTTCAGATCCAACGAGCAGCCTGCTGGCCATCGACCTCATCCTTCGGTCTCTGCTATACGTGCCCTTCTCTTGGCCCACGAGTGTGCCACCTGTTCAGATGTCTTTCTCTGGGTTCCAAGTCATTTGAGCAACCCAGGGAATGGACTGGCTGACCGTTTGGCTAGAGAAGCAGATACTTACTGCCATTTCCTTCCATTATTCCAACTGTGGATATGCAGATCTTTCGGTGTTTGCGCTTTGGGCACATGTCGTCACGGTGTGAGGCTGAGCCCCTTTGTGGCGATTGTGGACGTCCTCTTCATGAGGAACATACATGCACTCCACCACCTCGGTGCATCAATTGTCCTGGCATCCACTCACCTAGATCTATAGACTGCCCCGCGTATCAGATGGAGAAGAAGATTCAAGAATTAAAAACTTTGGATCATCTCTCTTTTTCTGAGGCCAGGAAGAAGTATAACCACCTCCATCCCGTGACGTTGGCAATATCGTTGGCCTCAGTTGTGTTGCCTCCTTGCACAGTATCCTCACCCCTATCCTGTCCCCCCTCCACCTCCTCACCCCATCTGGGGTTTATGCCTCCGCCTCCCAAATCCCTCCCTTCCAAATCCTCCTCCCTCGTGGCCCCTGCCCCCTCTGCCCCAGGGGCCACCCTTCCTCCTCCTCCTCCTCCCCCTCCACCACCTGAGAAGCGATCCTCTTCTCAGGCGTCCATCGGGCAAATGTTCCAGACCCCGGCTTCCAAGGTCCGTCATTCCAAAATGGAGCCCGCGCGTGAGGACCTTCTTCGGGTCCAGCATACCATCCCCGTGCCTCATCAGACTTCCAAGAAGGCCTCCAAGAAGAAGTCTTTATCCCCCTCTCCACCCCGGCGCGTTGACTGACCGTATCGCTTTTACCCACTATACCTCGGAGTGGTATGACCTCACCCCTGTGGACGGTATTCCAGCTCATGGTGGGGTCATGTTGCTCGTTCGGGACGATGTCTATTACCATCCCATCCCATTGACCACCCCACTCCAAGCAATAGCTGTCCGTATTACTCTTTCTGCCTTTACTTTTTCTGTTTGTACCGTCTACACTTCATCGTCATCCGCAGTTAGTCGGGCTGACATGATGCACCTGATTGTTCAGCTTCCTCCGCAGTTTTTATTGTTTGGCGACTTCAATGCCCATCGTCCCCTTTGGGGCTCTCCTGCATCCTGTCAGAGAAGCTCCCTCTTGGCGGATGTCTTCAACCATCTCAATCTTGTCTGCCTCAATACTGGCGCCCCGACTTTCCTCTCGGACTCTACTCGTACCTACCCCCACTTGGACCTCTAGATCTGTTCTACCACTCTTGCCCGTCGATTCGAGTGGTATGTCCTTTCTGACACCTATTTGAGCGACCACTTCCCCTGTGTCGTTCGTCTCCTGCACCACACCCCATCCCCACGTCCTTCGTGCAGGAACATACCGAAAGCTGACTGGGGACTTTACTCCTCCCTGGCGACCTTTCCGGACCACGATTTTCTCAGTTGTGACAGTCAGGTTGAATATTTCACGGCTGTTATCATCAATGCTGCCGAACGTTCCAATCCTCGTACTACCTCTTCTCACGTCACGTGCTGGACGACGTGTTTTACGCACCTTTCGCCGCCATCCTACGTTGGGAATTGTATTGGATATTGGATACTAACGACTCCGAGCGCAATGCCGTAGAGTCATCAAAGACAGCAAAAAAGCTTGTTGGGCCTCTTTCATCAGCTCCTTTAACAGTTTTACTCCCTCTTCTATCGTCTGGGGTGGCCTGCGCCGGCTGTCGGGCATTAAGGCCCACTCCTCGGTACCTGGCCTGACCTCAGGTAATGAGGTCCTTGTTGATCCTGTGGCTGTCTCCAACGCCTTCGGCCGCTTTTTCGCGGAGGTTTCAAGCTCCGCCCATTACCACCCTGCCTTCCTTCCCAGGAAAGAGGCAGAAGAGGCTCGGCGACCTTCCTTTCACTTGCTGAATCTGGAAACTTGTAGTGCCGCCTTTACTATGCGGGAACTCGAACGTGCACTTGCACTGTCCCATTGCTCAGCTCCGGGGCCAGATGCCATTCACGTTCAGATGCTGGCACACCTTTCTCCGCCAGGCAAAAGCTTCCTTCTTCGTACCTACAATCACGTCTGGACCGAAGGTCAAGTCCCCATGCGTTGGCGTGACACCATCGTTGTTCCTATACCCAAACCTGGGAAGGATAGACACCTTCCTTCTAGTTACCGCCCCATTTCTCTTACAAGCTGTGTCTGTAACGTGATGGAGCGCATGGTTAACGCTCGGTTAGTTTGGATTCTTGAATCTCGACTGCTACTTACCAATGTTCAATGCGGCTTTCGTCACCCCCGCTCCGCTGTTGACCTTGTTGACATTCGTCATGAACAACTTGTTGCGAAAGCGCCAAACGGTAGCTGTGTTCTTCGATTTGGAGAAGGCTTATGATACCTGTTGGAGAGGAGGTATCCTCTGCACTATGCACAGGTGGGGTCTACGCGGTCGCCTGCCCCTTTTTATTGATTCCTTTTTAACAGATCGAAAGTTAAGTGTACGTGTGGGTTCCGTATTGTCCGACGTCTTCCTCCAGGAGAACGGAGTGCCTCAGGGCTCCATCTTGAGTGTAGCCCTTTTTGCCATCGCGATCAATCCAATTATGGATTGCATTGCACCTAATGCCTCAGGCTCTCTCTTTGTCGATGACTTCGCTATCTACTGCAGTGCCCAGAGAACATGCCTCCTGGAGCGCTGCCTTCAGCGTTGTCTAGACAGCCTATACTCATGGAGTGTGGCAAATGGCTTCCGTTTCCCTGAAGAGAAGACGGTTTGTATCAACTTTTGGCGATATAAAGCGTTCCTTCTGCCGTCCTTACATCTCGGTCCCGTTGTTCTCCCTTTCGTGGAAACAACTAAGTTTCTAGGGCTCACATTGGACAGGAAACTTCGTTGGTCTCCACACGTCTCTTATTTGGCTGCCCATTGTACACGTTCCTTAATGTCCTCCGAGTGCTTAGTGATTCATCTTGGGGAGCGGATCGCACTGTCCTGCTTCACCTGTATTGGCCCATAGTCCGATCAAAGCTGGATTATGGGAGCCTCGTCTACTTGTCTGCTCGGCCATCCCTCTTACGCCGTCTCAACTCCATCCACCATCGGGGGTTACGTCTTGCGACCGGAGCCTTCTACACTAGTCCCGTCGAGAGTCTTTATGCTGAAGCTGCCGAATTACCATTGACCTACCGGCGCGACGTACTGCTTTGTCAGTATCCCTGCCAGCTGTTGTCAATGCCCGACCAGCCCTCTTATCAGTCCTCCTTTGCCGATTCTCTCGACCGTCAGTATGGGTTGTATCTGACTGCCCTGCTGCCCCCTGGAGACCGCTTCAATCACCTGCTTCGACAATTCGGTTTTGCCCTCCTTACCACCTTCAGAGAGGGTGAGAGCCTGACACCACCTTGGCTCCAGGCTCTGGTTCATATTTATCTCGACCTCAGCTCAGTCCTGAAGGAGGGTACTCCGGCTGATGTGTATTGCTCACAGTTTGTCGAACTTCGTGCACGACTTGCTGGTCACACCTTTATTTACACCGATGGCTCCAAAACTGACGATGGTGTCGGCTGTGCCTTTGTCGTTGGGGCCGCCACCTTTAAATACTGGCTCCTCAACCAATGTTCCAGCTTTACGGCCGAGCTTTTTGCTCTCCATCAGGCCGTTGAGTATGCCCGCCGCCACCACCATTCATCGTATACACTCTGCTCTGATTTCCTCAGTGCTCTTAAGAGCCTTGGAGCTCCCTATCCGGTCCATCCTTTGGTGCAACGGATCCAGCAGTCCCTCCATTCTTTCGCTGATGAGGGTCTCCTGTCAGTTTTCTGTGGGTTCCCGGGCATTTAGGAGTGCCTGGGAATGAGGCTGCAGTCCTCCTGCCTCGGCCAGCCTCCCATTGCGTCCCGTTATCTGACGTTCATGGGGTTGTTTGTAAGAGGCTTGTGTCGTTGTGGTGAGATGCTTGGTCATTCCTCCAAGGAAACAAGCTCCGGGCAGTAAAACTGCTCCCAACTGCTTGGACATCCTCCTCCCGACCATCTCGGCGAGAAGAGGTCCTTCTGACTAGGTTGTGGATTGGGCATTGCCAGCTTAGGCACCGCTACCTGATCTCCGGTGACCCAGCCCCGCAGTGCCCTTGTGGTCAAGCATTAACAGTGTGCCATGTTTTATTGTCGTGTCCCCGATTTTGTCAATCTTGTGTTGTCCTGTCCCTGCCATCTACTTTACCGGATAATTTAGCTGATGACGCTCGAGCAGCTGCTCGTGTTCTGCTTTTTATAACTTTGACTGGCTTGTCCAAAGACATCTAACTTTTATACGTCTTTTATCTTCATCTTTGTCAGGACTTTCTGGTGTCCCCCCCCCCCCTCCCCTTGAGCTTTACTAGATTCCATGTGCTCTAACAACTGTGACTGGGCGCTAATGACCTAAGTAGTTGAGCACCCTTAAACCCCACCAAAAAAAAAAAAACCGTGGATTACGTTTAGTATCTACAGCTTTTTACACCAGCCCTGTGGAAAGCCTTTATGCTGAGACTGCTGAACCTCCGCTGTCCAATTGGCGAGCAGTCCTTCTGAGTCTTTATGCTAGCCATTTGTCTTCCATGCCTGCTAATCCAGTCCATGACATTTTCTTCGACGCCTCCTTTGATGTAGGGTATGCAGGCCACCCTTCCTCCATACTACCACCGGGAGTCCGCTTCCGTCAACTGCTCCATTCTCTTTCCTTCCGCTTTCCTAAAACTTTCTTGAGAACTGGGGGTACAGCACCACCTTGGCTCCATCCCCAGACCTGCTTGCTCCGTGATCTTTGTCAGTTTCTGAAGGATGGTACCCCTTCACTTGTTTATTGTCGGGCATTTTCTGCTCAATGTGCACAAATAAAGGATGCCACATTTATTTACACTGATGGATCAAATACATCATTTTGTGTAGGGAGTGCCTATATTGTTGGCGACACCCCAAATCGATTTCGGCTTCCCGATCAGTGTTCCGTTTATACTGCGGAGCTTTACACTGTTCTCCAGGCTGTCCAATAAATCCGTCACCATCAGCGGATACAGTATGTTATGTGTACAGATTCTCTCAGCTCTCTCCTCAGTCTCCAAGCTCTCTACCCTGTCCACCCACTGGTCCACCGGATTCAGGACTGCCTCCACTTGCTCCCTTTGGGGGCGTCTCGGTGTTCCTCTGGATCCCAGGACACGTTGGTATCTGTGGAAATGAGGCGGCCGATATAGCAGCCAAGGCTGCAGTCTCTCTTCTTCGGCCAGCTATTCACACGATTCCCTTCACCGATCTATGGAGTGTTTTATGTCATCGTTTTGTTCTTTTATGGCATGCACATTGGTCAACACTTCCCCATAATTGCGGGACATGAAAGCTCTTCCCTGTGCTTAAACCTCTTCCTCCCGAATGCGTCGTCGGGAGGAGGTAATATTAACTAGACTCCGGATAGGGCACTGTGTTTTTAGCCATCGACATCTTTTAAGCGGTGATCCTCCCCCACTCTGTCCCCACTGCTCTCAGCTGTGGACAGTAAGACACCTTTTACTCAAGTGCCCCTATTTTACTCTGTTACGCGCCCGTCTACAGCTGTCACCTGAAATATCGTCAATTTTAGCAGATAACGCACTCAGCTGATCGTGTTCTTGAGTTTATTAGTGCCAGTGAGATGACGTCGGTCATTTGAAGCCCTTTTTGGGGACAACCAAACCCTTTCTCTAGTGGTTTATCATGCTGTACTCCTGCTTTTAGTTTCTCCAATTTTTTGAGTTTCGCTCCCTTAGCTGCTGGTTCCATTTTCGTATTTTACTTTTACCTAAGTCACAGATTGGGCGCTAATGACCATAGCAGTTTTGCGCCCTAAAACAAAACAAAAAAAAAAAACGCAAAACCAACTGAGGAAAATACAGGCGGCGGAAATGAGATCTTAAAGGAGTATTAAAGATAGTGTGAGGGTGGATACAATCCGAAATGAAGATATTAGGAAAGACTAAATATAGGATCAATATGTAATAAAACATTTAAAAAGATACAAAACCAGACTTTACACAGGTAATGTAGGAGTACACGCTGAGCGGCAGAAGAGTTGGAGGACAGCCCAGGAGATTGTGGAGACAACTGTAAAACCAGAGCGGGTAAGAATCCCTGACTCATAAAATGAAAATGAAGAAGAAGAAGAAGAAGAAGAAGAAAGGAAGAAACTGCAGCAAACTACCCATAAGAGAATAATGAGCAAAATGGATCATACAGACTCGAGGCCGGAAATCCTGTACAGTACATTACAGCACTCAACATGCTGAGACAAGACAACCGTTAGAGAACCTGTCCAATGTGGCTCCCACAGGCCTCTAAGCAAGTGTGGACATGATTCAGCTGCATCAGACACAAATTTTCAAATGTCCATTTACTAGTTCTCTTAACTGTTCCACACCCTCTTCTTTTGTGTGGGCCAACCTCAGATGGCTCTCTGAGACCAAGAATCAATTTCAAATTTCTGTCCTGGTAGCAGCAGATATAGGCATAATAAACCCTATCACTATCTCTATGATCTGTAATTTTATAATGGTCTGTTATTCACTTCTCCTTCCATGATCCTTCAGACTACTCCACCAGGTCATATTTGAGGGATGTTCTTTCCAGCAAACTATTCTGTACTTCTATTCCAGTCACTGGGATTATCCTTGCACCAGCCTTCATGGATCTAGCAGCTGTAGTCTACATTCCCACCATGTTGACTTGTGTTTTGTGGGCTCCTTAGTCCTGCACTGTGGCAGTGGCTGTAAGTGGCAGCTGGCAGCTCTAGTGAATTCAGACAGTTATGCTCAATTGAAATAGAAATATTTTGTGATTCTTCATTTGTATTGTTATGCAGTTTTCGTCAATTGCACTTTAATAAAATTTCACATGTATCTACTTGTCACTGCACCTGATTCGTAATCTGTCATTATATAATTTACCAACTTACTAACACTGAGATGAGCATGTGCAGTGAGATGACATACCACTGACACATTTGAAGATGTTTCATTTATGCTTAAATTCAGTTCATGTAAAGTTATTCAGCTTTTTAATTTTTTTTTGCAGGAACATGAAGAGGTACACCCAGAGGAGGTACTGGCAGGTGAGATTTTTGCTTTATTCAGTAGCTTAATTACATGCTAAAGTTATCGCTTTAATATTTTCTTATGTGGTATTTTTTTCCATATTTTTCTTGCTAAAGTATTTCAGTGAAACAGTTGTTCAAAATTTTATACTTGAATTTGACACTGGATGTTAATTACATGGTACATAATTCATACTGAAAATTGGCAGTGCCTTTGTAACTACAAAAGATTGGTCACAAATGTGCAGTTGTGTTTAACATGTATGCGGTGGTAGATTGTGAGGGAAATGTGATGAAAGAGAAAGGAGACAAATTTCTAAGTACCAAATTGACATTTTAAAATAAGTCGTTGTAAAGGTGAGCTAACATTACAAATTGGCACACTACAATAATTAGCAATGTTAAGATCACAGTCCCCTTATTCCGTAGTCGTGGCTCATATTAAAATTGCCACCTTGAGATAAATATATTTATGTATAAAACAATCACTCAGCATAGTTGAGCTTCTTAAAGAGAAAAATTGCCAATCTTATTGGGGACTGGATCAAGTTAACCACATTCATGTCCAGTGATTTGAAACCTCATCATCATGTCTCGAAATGAAGAATATTGTCCCTGTAATCCTCCTTCTCTCCTGAATCAGTATTTTGCAACCTCACTGACGTGACGTGTGAAATAGCCTGGGTGCCCCAGTTATCCCTCACCTGCCAAGAGGGTTATTGACTACGCATTGACAATATGCTACTGAGTACAAAATGCCTGACTTGGTTGTAGCTTCACAAACTGTGTACTGCATACTCGATACCCATCTCCAATTCTGTCACCCCGTCCACTCCCATATCAACTTCCCTAATTTAAACGTATGGGAGTTCCCCTTAACTCATCCTTAAGTTCCACAATCCTCCCTCCCTCATTACTCATTACCCGTGTGCTGCCTTCCTCAAGCATAGCTCCGTCCATATCCCCGTATCTGTCCCTGTGCCTTCTATATTACATCCTGTGCCACCCCACCCCATCCCCTCACTGACATTCTCACTCAATGTGTCCACCACAACTCTGCACAGAGTTGTCCTGCAGGTTTAAGAAAATCTATCTGATTGAGAAAGGGACGGAGTGTGGCAAATGTTATTCAAGGCTTAGCCTTTCACTGCTTATTTCCATAGTAACTCTTTCATGACAAACAGAACATCTTAGGCTGGTGCATAAGACTGTAATGTTTTCTGCAAGTTCAAAAAACACACACTATACATAATGGAGACTTAAGTCATCATAAATAATATAATCTGCTCCACTGATCACTGCAGTCTGCCAATGTTGGGGTAACTTTCTGAATCCACAACAGTAGAAATCACGTGGTTTTGTAGCATTGCTGCCTTGTTTAGACAAAAGCATTCCATTCTATTCCTTCCCTTAAATTAGCACAAAGACACATTTTCTAGTCATCAGTAATGGTGCTGGATAGGAATGATCAGTGGTGTTCACACACTAATCGATGACAAGCAAGTGGATGATGCACATAAGGCCAACCAGTAATTTTTCTGATTTGGCTTGTGGTTCTCATATTCTTCATTGTTGAACCTTCTCCATTGCATTCAAATGCTCCACAATGAGGGAATGAGCATGAGGGACACAATTGTGGGGGTGGGGGATGTTTTAAAACCAATTTCCATCAATTGACTTAAGAGTGTGCTTTTATTTTGCACAATAATGCCATTGGCTTCATAGCCATTCTTGAATGCCTGTTGAAATGTTAATATGTATGTCATGCTGTGTTGTTCTGTTATTGAAAAAAAAACATGTTTCTAACTTTATAGACCCATTTATAGTTTTCAACTGTGCACAATATCAGCCACATCACATATCTTTCACACATACTCATATCCTGCAATAGAACACACCTTAAAAGACCAAAAGTATATTTTTTCAGTAACTCACAGACTGGTCAAACAATCTTAATTTTTCAACATGATCTTCAGAATGGGTATAAAGTTGAAATCATGACTGTGTAAACAAATGAACAAGTAATATTCAAATCATGGAAATTTCTTTAAAAAGAAAGGTAAATGAGATACTGGTAGTCAGTGAGACAGTGTCAGTAAAAGAGGAGGAGAGATTTGTGAAGATAGAATCAGTGGGAGGAAAAGAGATAGGAGCCTGTGTAGACAAAAAGGAAGACTTAGGGACACCATAAATCAGCTTCTTGGTATACATGAACACATAAGTGTGGGAGAGAGAAAATTTTGGTCTGAGGTCTTACACTCTAGTGTATAAGGAAAAACAACTAACTTGGATGCCCCAGAATTATTTTTGAGCTGTTAAGGAGTTGTGAAGTCAGTGAACTTATCAAAGAAAGACAAAAACAGACAGTGTAATTGAGAGAGGTGACATTGTCAGTGGGATATACTGTAAATCAGTGGGAGAAAAATGAGACAGTGGGGGAGAGCCATATACATAGACAGTGACAGTGACAGTGACAGTGAGGGGGAGGTGGTGAGCATGAAGGCTTCACTAGAGGGAGAGACCGGATGAATGAATTTAGTGGGAATATGTTCACATTGCAAAAACGTTTGGTGAGGAAGGCAAAATGTAGACTGGGGCAGCTGGTTCCTCACTCTACTGTCAGTATTTTAAAGAGGAAAATATTCATCTTACATGTGCTCCAATAGGGGCATTTTACCAGTTGTTTGCCCTATGGTACTATGTGTTGCATGAGATACTGCTGGTGGAACTAGAGTTTGTTTTTTTGTTGTTGGTGATGTAGTAGGTTGAATCAGAGAATGTGGTAGTTTAAAAAAGCGTATTGTTGAGACACTATTGAGTGCACTACCTACGGTTGCATGTTGCATGGAAAGTTAACCTGTATTGTGGAACATGTGGACACTGAAGTGCATAATCTTCTCATTGAGTAGAGGACAGGGATGTAATAAACATTACTTATCAATAATACAGTGTCTGCTAATGCTTCATTTTCTGTACAAAAGGTAATGTTCATCACTCTGATTTTAGATGCTTTTGCTTCATCTGTATTTCTTCCCACAGGAACAAAGCATCAGGTAAATTAGTATCTTGTGTAAAATTTTCTTATTTCATTTCAGGCATAAAAATACATAAGTGTTTTTCTATGAGAGTGTGGAAAGAGAAAAATTCAGGATGGAATGTAACAGTATTATGGGAAGGGAGGTTGCTACTCACCATATAGCAGAGATGCTGAGTTGCAGATAGGCACAACAAAAAGACTGCCATTAAGACCTTCATCAACAATAGTCTCTCTGTTGCGTCTATCTGCGACTCAGCATCTCCGCTACGTGGTGAGTAGCAACATTCCTTTTCATAGTATGGAAAGACAGGCTTCCTAATAACAGAACTGACACTGAAAACTAAATTTGCTACCTCCAATAGGTAGTTTTTCTTTTTTTCAAAGCACATTTTCTGAATCCATGCTACTGGTACCAACACACATTTTCAGTCAGAATTAGATTTTGCTATTATCTACAGATTTGAATAACATTTAAAAATGTATTTGCAATTTCCACTGTAATTAATTATGATAATTTCACAGAAAGAAAACAGTAGCATGCCCATGTGATGAGCCCTTGCTAAGTTCACACTCTTGTCAAACAGTGTAAGTTAATTGGATAGATAAAAACATCTAATCACCCATCACATTCTTTCGTGTGCGTGTGTGTGTGTGTGTGTGTGTGTGTGTGTGTGTGTGTGTGTGTGTGTGTGTGTGTGTGTGTGTGTGTGTGTGTGTGTGTTTTCTGCTGCTGCTTGGCAAGTAGATTTTTTAATCTATCAAATAATTAAATTGTAAAGAAGAAATAGCTCATTTAAAATTAAACACGAAATAGAATTAGACGCAACTGAGGTGAATGACTCATAAAACTGAAAAAGTGAATTGAAACAAAGAATATTATGAAAAAGAGTCGCTACTCACTATATAGTAGAGTTGAAATGAAGGATGTCAAGTTGGGCAGCATGCTTAGCAGCAGGGTATCAACTTGTTTCTTGCCACAGTTTGTATGTGGCCATTTATGTGGACAGACAGTTTGTTTGTTGTCATGCCCACATATAATGCAGCACAATGGCTGCATCTTAGCTTATATAGCACATGACTGGTTTCACAGGTAGCGCTACCTTCAATGGGGTAAGTGACCTTTGTGACCAGGCTGGCGTAGGTGGTGGTGGTGGTGGTGGTGGTGGTGGTGGTGGTGGTGGTGGTGGTGGGATGTATGGAACAGGTCTTGCATCTAGGTCTATTACAGGGATATGAGTGATTAAGTATGGGTTAAAAGTTCTTCCTAAACACCCAGAATCCTAAAACCCCTCCCCTCATTCAGATTCATTGAAGACATCTTTGTGATCTGGAGCGAGAGTGAGGACACCCTATACGCATTCCTCCAGAACCTCAACAGCTTCTCCTCCTTTGCTTCACCAGGACCTTCTCAAGCCAACAAGCCACGTTCGTAGGTGTTGATGTACACTTCAAAAGACGGCTACATCACTGTTTGTGCCTATATCAAACTAACTAACTACAAGTAATACCTTCATTTTGACTACTACCACCCAGTCCATACCAAGAAGTCCCTCCCATACAGCCTATCCACCCATGGTTGCCACATCTGCAGTGATGAGGGGCCCCCCTCGAAATATACCGGGGGACTCAATGAAGTGTTCAGACAATAATTATCCTCCAAACCTTGTACAAAAACAAATCTTCTGTGTCTTATCTTTGCAGTTTCCCATGACCCCCAAAGTCACACAATCTGGCCACAGAGGATTATTCCCCTCGTAACTCAGTACCACCCAGGACTGGAACAACTGAATTACATCCTCTGCCAGGGTTCCTACAAACTGTCATTGTGCTCTGAAATCAGAAATGTCCTGCCTACTATCCTTCACACCCGTCCCACAGTGGTATTCCTCTGTCCACCAAACCTACACAATATACTCGTCCATCCCAGCACAATCCCTGCTCACAAACCCTTACTTCACGGCTCATATCACTGTAATAGAAGTAAATGCAAGACCTGTCCCATACATCTTTCCACCACCACCACTCCAGTCTGGTCACAAACATCTTATATCCCACCAAAGGCAGGGATATGTGGGAAACCAGTCATGTGATATACAAGCTGAGCTGCAACCAATTTGCTGATTTCAGCATGGGAATGACAAGAAACAAGCTGTTTTTCTGCAAGAATGACCAGTGATAAACTGTGGCCAGGAACTCTCCCTGCAGTATATCCAACGTTCCTGTAACCCTCCTTGCTTTAACCTTCATTAGTCAAATTTCTCACCCATTCAGACCCTTCCTTGTCTCCATTCCAGTGCTACATAGCCCTCATATCACCAACACAAGAAGTCTTCTGAACTCCTTTTGTAGAAATAACTTCCAGGATTTTGCTTTTTTGTGGGTGGCAAAGTCAGTGAAGATATTACTTATCTTTATGACATTATTTGCTAGGTATATACTATTAGACATATATTTTCACTGATAACTTATTCTTGAAGAGAAGTGATGTCTGTGTCTTGTAACTAGTGTGTTCAGAAAAATTAGTGTTTTGATCACTCCTTTTATATTCAAAGCTACGTTTTTACATTTATAATAGCTACCACAGCTAAGGCTAAGTATCTATGGCTGGATGACATGACTGGCATTGCAGTAATAGAGCTTACAAAACAACTTTGCTAATTAATGCAAGTATCTATTAAACCTGACTCTGTCAAAATCCTGACTGTAGTTGGAGATTAGCCATCACAAATGTACAGATACCGTTTTTCGATGTACTATTTTTCTTCCTCCTCATGAGATGGTGTACTGGAGACAATTGCATTGTTTCCTTATTTTGTCTTCGCTGTCTTAGTAGTTTCTTGGCATAATTTAAGTGTTTACAATTATTTATGGAGCTGTGTTTTGAATACTGGGAGAGAGGGGGATTTATGAAGAATAGTCAGCAAGAATAAGGTTTCTATGCTTTACTTTATGACATATGAGAGCTGATTACCTCTGAAATTAAGAGGCTAGGAGAAAATAGTGTAGTAGAAACAACTGAAACACATAGGAGAAATGTGCACACACATTTGGAGAGAATTTCTAATAAGTATCCGAAGATAATGTACGTACAGTATCACTGTCCCTTTGCTCTTAATATATTTCCCATTAAGACTTTCACTACAGTCTTTTCCCAGACCAATGTGTTTGTCTTCCTGCCTCACATCTCTACAGGGAGTCCAGTAGGGAACTGCATTGCCCCATCTGCCACCCACTCTCATGGTCATTCATCCCACCTATTGTGGATGATCCATGCACAAGGTGAGAAATGTGCTCAGGTTGTCATGAACATCAGAACTTCATTGCAACACAGAAGGCACATTATAATGTTGGGCATGTTAAATGGCTTCCTAGTGCAAAAAAACATCACAATAGTCCTGTTATGCTGTAAGGTTGTCACTAATATGAACTAAGCTGAGCACTGCAAGCTGCACTGATGATGTCCTAGATTCCAATGTTGCTGTGCTCAGAGGAATAGTTGTGAATGTTAAAGCAAGGCAAGGTAAAGAATGCCCTGATCCAATGAAAGATGTTTGATAATATGAGAACATTTCTTGAAACTCTAGTTCAGCACTCTGTCTGTAACAACTGATAGGCACTGTTGTAGGTATCTAAAGAGTAGGTTGCACTAATGATGCCAATATTGTGGGCTGCATTCTTACTAATATAGACATGGCACTCAGAATTAGATAGACGATGTCAAGTCTGGGACTTGGGTTGGCTGGTGAGCCATTGTGCAGTGGTCTATGAAGGCTGTGAAGAGCACAGAAATACTGGAAAATTGTCCAGTGTCATGTGGTCCCTATACAGAAACTATGCAATGGCTGTCACGGGCAAGATGATCTGCTCTGAGTTTGTTTCAGGTTTATTAACATGCCAGCAACAGGCAGCACTCTGTTGAATGTCTCAAGACAGCATTGTGAAGTACCAGTCAAATGGTACACTTCCACCTCATTCCTATGATGTCTTCTACTCCATCCTGTTCCCATACTCATAAAATTTCTTCCTGCCTCACCTTTACGAAGAATGAACCTGAGAAACAACCCACATCATCTGCTACACAGTCTCCTGGCTATGTGTATCCATCTGTAAGTAATGAAAGGAGGATTACATTGTATGTGTTTGATGTGCAATTTTACTGCATGAACAGCAAAAATGTGGTAGGTGATAACATTTTTGCTGTTACCTTATGTGGGGTATCCCTGAGAAAAGTTAATGATAATTTGAAATTCTTGGTGAAGTTTTCTGCAAGTCACCAAGTGCTCTCATAGTCAAATACTGGATGAATAGAATGTCAGCATACGCTTGCAGTGAGTGAGGCTGCATATACAGTCATACACACAGTTCCTAACCGTTAAACTTGCCACAGTGAGTTAACCCTGTAACATAAAATTGTATATTTTAATAAGCAGATTACTACAAGATTTTACATCATAAAATTTCGTCAATAATTATTTGAAATGTTAACAATAAAAGTTTATTTGCCCCTGGCAGTATTCAGATAGCCAGCTTGCAACTGGAATAAAGTTCCGGCTTTGTGGAACTCGGTTAGTAATTTTCACTGTCGTACATAATTGACTGGATTAGATGCTCAGTTATTCACTGATCACTAGGCACTCTAAAAGATACAAATAATTGATTCTGTTCTTTGTAATGTCATGTTGAAACAGTCTTCATTTATTAACTGTTTGTTTGACTTTTGCAGAGTAAGTATTTTTTATATTAACACACAATTTCCTTTTTTGTCAATCAGGCCCTGTTGCCGACGAAGCCCCACGTCCTATAGCTCAGGTGAGTGAAAGTAGAGGAAGCACAACTGAGACTGTCAGAGAGAGGGTGAGTTTCACCAGCAGCAAAGAAGTTTAGCTTTTTGGCATGTAATGAAACCCTCCCCCCCCCCCCCCTCTGTTTCCTGGCCTCATTCCAGGGTGCTCACAGTTTTCATTAGCCCATGGGTTTTAGCCCTTCTGTGGGCTGCCCTGCACACCCCATTTTAATTAATCAACTCCTTTCTACATATCCTATATATCTTCACTTCATACTTATTATTTTTTTCACTCCAATCTTTCCTGACACCACAACCTTCGCAACTCCATTTGCACTGGTAACTCGGGTCTATTATTACAATGTAATTACCTACTGAACAGTCACAAAAATTTTTCAAAGAATACTCGCATACTGGCTAATGACAGTAATGGGTGCAACAGATCTAGGGCATGGCACTTCACTGAGCAAGAATGAGATAGCATGGAATGAACCACTCAAATCAGCAGGTACATTGAAGCCTGATGAAGGAACTATCATTGTCACACTCTGCAGAAATTGTTCATGTATTTGCAGCAGATTTCATGCAAGAGAAAAAATTCTGAAAGTGAATAAAAGTTTAAACCCACTATTTGACCTGGAATATGACTTTCTGTCAGTAACCATCATTCATTGGTACTATAGACATTGAGAAATATGTAACATTAACCAAGAGATCGGTTACACCACAGTTGATATTCAGTAAACATAATTACCACCTACAGTTGTCTAAAATATTTAGTTATTGCAGTTACATGCCAATTACCTTTTTAAACTGATAATGGAGTCACTCTTCTTGCTATTATCATAGCCAGATGAACTTGAAAAAAATCTTATTAGAATACTATCTGAACCATTAAATAGATTTTTCGTGCACTTCATAGAGAGGTCTTCTTTTCTTTGGGTATCATATGTTTAACTTGTGTCGCTTAGTAATTCAATAAACCTAACATCATATTTGATAGCTCATATATCACAGGTTGTGCTGGGAGAAGTAAAAGACATTTAATAAACATACATTTGTCAAAAATTCAGAGCAGGCTGAGAGCTAGAGCAGAGAGCTATCACAGTCAACTAGGAATGAGCAGCCAAATTCCCCAAGTGGAGTTAGCTAATGACTATGCACCAAGGTAAATGTCGACAGTTTACACTGGTAACTAACAGGTTTTAAACTTAATGTATTTAGAATTGGTAATAAGGATGCAACATTTAAGCGAGTAGTTAGTTATAATGAGCAGGAACCTCAGACTCTATAAATGTACCTTATCCTCCTGAGCTCAATAAATTCACCGAATTGAACAGACTACTGGTTCCTGCCCAAATTGCGGCACTCTGACATCGAGCATGTCAGATGAGCAACTTCGCTTCACTCGAGTGACTGGTAGGGGCAGCAGACTGCCAGTCAACTCAGACGCCGTGCGACAACAGAGGTGCCACCATAGCAAAAGGCAAACATGCCTCTGCTCTGGACACAGGGAACAAGAACACATCATTTCCTGCCAAAGCTACCCTGCCAACACACACCAATGGGAACAGAATTCTGCACAAATAAAGCTTCACACAAGAAGGGGCAGGAAGTAGAAAATGTGAACAAAACGCACAAGTGACTAGCAATGTAATTGACATTGTTTAAAATTTCTGTTATTCAGAATTGAAAATATCAGCACCTGCTGATAAGATAACTCAAGTGTACACATGTACCAAGATCACTTTGCCTCTGACATAGATCACGTTACAATTGATTCCCTTCATGAGACTTACAACAGGGAATACTCTTACACTTGCATGACATATTACCTGGAACACAAATTGTAATTAATAACACTGACTGATGATCATGCACTCAGTCACTCATAGGTGCATTAATGTAACAGATGCAATTTTAGATAACACAAATATAAAAGAACAACACTTTACTCCACTCAGTTGTGAAGGAGCCATACATTGCAGGATTCCAGCCAGGGTATTATTGCATCCTACACACTCAGGTGATCATTGAGGAGCCATAAAATTTAAGCTTGTAGAGTAAGCCAGTTACTTGCCAATCTGGTTGCTTGCAATGTCCGTATGTCTTCATGCAGCTCACCGCTATCTGGCCTTATGACTGATTCAACCTTCAGCAGCATCTTGGGACCTGCACCGGACAGTGGGAGTCTGCCAAAAGCAACAACTTGCCAGCCACATGTCCACACGCCAATCGTTCTTCAGGACCCACCAAACCAACACATATGTGCAAGTGTTGCTACGACTCAGACATGATTTAATCCTTCTGTCTTCCACAGTTTGTTCAAGAAAGTCGGTGTCAGTTTTCACAAAGCGTAATATGAATGGCCACCTTGAAAACATTTTGTGCTCTACCATTTGATACTCCTTCACATACATAATCCAACACAGTTCTGTCTCTTAAAGCACTGGATGATCAGTTCTTATGGAGATAGTCCTCGCCTTCTGAATGTACAGAGAAACTTTTGCTCTCAGCAACTTGTCGATCTTGCCAGGTGACCGAAATTCTAGATCGATAAGTTTTATATGTGTCAAATCCAACACACTGTTTAATTTTGCTGGAGGTAACTGACATCTTGTCTTGATCCCAGACAGAAGGTGAAATGAAGAGGTTTATACAGAAGTCAACTTAAACAGAGACGTGCTGCTTTGTTTCTGATATGATTCCACCTGTTCCTTGAATGTATACTCTACTGTGCCATCCATGAAGTCAGAGGCACTACTATCTATCAACCATGTTGTCACTGTTGTAAGCAGCACTTGTTTGTCTCGGATGATTATAAGTGAGCAGTAATGCAATGTACTTGATGGATGTATACCATTTTTTGTGTTTCATGTCACTAGGACAATCCTTCCTTGTTCCATCTTGTGTGTTTTATTTCTGTGTGTAGCAATGTGTGGTGCCCTTTTTGACAAGCATGACGGCATACATAAGTGCAACTAGAAGCCCTACAATCACCCTTTGAACAATTGTTGAACAATTTGTTCGGCATCACTATAGGTTTGTGTTCACTACACGTGGCTTGCCTGAATTTGCTGCACTTCTGCAAAGCTTGAGTCAAGTGACGCATGACATACGCAACACTAGCAGCGACTAGATTCATCTCAAACACCCTAAGTGCTTGACATTGCAGGTGGTCCGCTGTTTGTTCCCATATGTGCTGTGTCATGGTAGTACTGTAGCCTTGATAATTTCAGATTTGCATTTATTTTTGAGAAAAGCACATCTCCATTCTAATGTCAGAAAGCTATTGAAACTCAGGCGGGTTTTAAATTTTGTTGTTACAGACTGGTCAACTTTTTTCTATAAAGAGCAGTGATGTAATTACATCTTGAAAGGATACATTTAGTTGTAATGCCATCAGCACATGAATATTGCTTGAAGTAGTGCATTAAGTTCACTTGCACCTTCCCCAGTTGCTGACAGAAATGGTAACAGCTTCTTCAGATGTGCTGATGCAATCAGTCTAGGGTTATTGTATGTGTTGCAAACTGTATCAGATGGTTATTTAGCAGTGTCCTGTAATTCATAATTATTTACCACAAGACTCAAAAATGTCACTAAAATGCCTGCACTACTTTACATTATCATTCCCTCTAGGCAGACAATAGCCACCCCCCCACCCCCTTCCCAAGGGGGTTACAGTTCCTTCGTGTTAGTTCATGCGTGGTGCACATGTGGCTCTGAGCTAATGCAGCCTATTCTTCCTTACTGTCCGCATTTGTCACCCTGCCCTCCCGAGCTAATGTGGCCCTCCTTCTTTCCGGGCTGCATACCTTCCCTTCCCTTTCCGCATCCCTCCCCGTCCCCCATCTTCGCCCCCCCCCCCTCACCACTCTTTCCTTCCCTTTCTCCCCCTCTGGGAGTACGGTATGTGTTTACGTCCGGAGATGGACACTCGAAACTGTTCCAAATTCCTTGCTTTTACACTTGCAAGTCCTCGTCCTTCCTCTGTCCTTCTCCTTTCCTTCCCTCTTCTCCTTGCCCTTTTCTCCGCTGCGGCGTTTGAGACCCCCTTTTCTTTCCTTTCCCTTTCTCTTTTTTCCTCCCTGTGCGTGTCTGAAGGCCGACCCACGCACTTCCATGCGTAGCCGGTGACGGGGTAACGCGTAATTCCCCGCCCCGGGTAGACAGGTAGGACACGTACGTACCCCCTGGTAACGGCCAGGCCCAGGGAGGGGTGATTACCCGAGCTGATACCTTCCGAAAGTGCCGATTGGTCCCTCCGTCCGTTTGTTGGGAGGTGTGACCTGAGGTGTGAACAATCACCTAAGGCGGGTGTGCCCTCGGTGAGGCCCCCCACAAGGGAGGAGCGCGCCATCGGAGACGCCGGTAATCATGGGGGATTCTTCCGCAATGGTTTCCTCACCTTCCACTATGTCTGCTCACAAACGTAAGTTCACTGAGTCTCAGCCACAGACGGTTCTTCCATCGTTGCCACAGTTCCTTGTTGTTTCTCGGTCTGACGAAGGTCACGACTTTTCCACGGTCAACCCTTTCATTATTCAGAAAGGTGTCGACGCAATTGCGGGTCCTGTAAAGTCTTGTTCCAGATTACGGAATGGTACCCTGTTGTTGGAAACACACAGTGCCCTCCAGGCTCAAAAATTGCTGCGTACTTCTCTGCTCCACACCTTCCCTGTCCGGGTGGAACCGCACCGTACTTTAAATTCCTTGCGTGGAGTCGTTTATACACGTTCCCTCGATGGATTGTCTGACGAAGAAATTCAGCACTACCTGTCTGACCAGGGCGTCACCGCTGTTCATCGGGTTACGAAAAGGGTTGACTCGAACATCATTCCAACCCGCACTGTCTTCTTGACATTTGACAAAGTTCAACTCCCATCAAAAATCAAAGCAGGCTATGAGATAATTTCCGTTCGCCCTTATGTCCCAAACCCTACACGTTGCTATCGATGTCAGCGGTTCAATCACACCAGCCAGTCCTGTTCCAATCCGGCCAAATGTGTCACGTGTGGCAAGGATGCCCATGAGGGTGCTTGTCCACCTCCATCCCCTCACTGCATCAACTGTATGGGTGACCACGCTGCTTCCTCTCGAGATTGCCCCGTTTTTAAGGATGAAAAGCTCATCCAGGAAATAAGGGTGAAGGAAAAGGTGTCGACTTTTGCTGCTCGAAAGTTACTCGCCAGTCGACAGCCCACCGTGCCTCAGAAAGGAAAATACAGCACTGTCCTTGCTTCTCCTCGGCCAACAAAGGAGGCGGCCATGCAGACTTGCGACCTCACATTTAGTACCACGGTCGTCAGATCGGCCAGTGCAAAGATCGCCTGTTCAACCTCACCACTTTCGCCTGCCCACTCTATGGCTCACCCTTCGTCGGGTTCTGCTAAATCTCGAGCCCAAAAGTCAGACGCCAAGTCCTCGAAAAAAGAGCATTCTCGTGAAGAGTTTTTACGTACTGCAACTTCACAACCATCGGTTCCTCCTTCATCTAAACATCATACCTCCAAGAAGGCTACGAAGAAACACAGTTCCTCTCCTGCGTCCCAACTACAGCACCACCTGGCGGAAATCGCCCTCGGCCATCTTCTATGTCGCCAAGGCGCACTGCTGGTGGCCGGTCAACTGGCCGATCGTTGGTGGCAGGAGCTGCTCCTGACCAACCTATGGATCAGGATCTTCTGCCTTCGACTGAATGCCATTCCATGCTGTCGGTCGCAAGCTCTGAGCAGTCGTTGAGTTGACAGAACCCTTGGTCACGTTTCTCCATTTTCTGTTCACCCTATGTCCATTATCCACTGGAATATCCGCGGCATTCGCGCCAATCGGGATGAATTGTCGATCCTCTTACGATCCTACTCGCCGGTCATCTTCTGTCTTCAGGAAACAAAGCTGCGTCCCCATGACCGCTTTGTTCTCCCTCATTTTCAGTCCGTCCGATATGACCTCCCCTCTGTTGAAGGCACTCCAGCCCATGGAGGACTCGTGATTCTGCTCCATGATACTCTCCATTATCATCCAATCCCCTTAAACAGTTCCTTCCAAGCTGTCGCCATCCGCCTTTCCCTTTCTGGATACACGTTCTCTCTATGTACGGTATACATTCCATCGTCTACACCACTGGCACGAGCTGATCTCCTTCATCTTCTTGATCAGCTTCCACCCCCCTATTTGCTGGTTGGGGACTTCAATGCCCACCACCCGCTTTGGGGATCTCCACATCCTTGTCCACGTGGCTTACTATTGCTAGACGTCTTCCACCAAGCGGATCTAGTCTGCCTCAACACTGGGGTCCCCACATTTTTGTCTGCCTCCACGGCAAATTTATCTCATTTGGACCTTGCGGTCGGTACTGTTCCGCTAGCTCGGCGCTTCGAATGGTTCGCCCTAGATGATACACACTCGAGTGACCACTTTCCATGTGTTCTTCGACTGCAGCCTCAACTGCCATATATGCGCTCGCGACGCTGGAAGTTTGCCCAAGCCGATTGGACACTTTTTTCGTCTCTAGCGACATTCGATGACCGTCGCTTTCCCAGCGTCGACGATGAGGTCACACATTTTACCGACGTTATTCTCACAGCTGCGGAACGTTCAATACCACGCACCTCCGAATTGCCCCGGCGCCCCCCAGTTCCTTGGTGGAACGAGGCATGCCGTGACGCAATACGTGAGCGGCGACGTGCTCTTCGCATTTTCCGTCACCATCCAACTTTGGCCAACTGTATCCGATATAAGCAGCTCCGTGCGCGATGCCGTCGCGTCATCCGCGATAGCAAGAAGGCAAGCTGGCAATTCTTTATTAGCTCATTTAACACCTTCACTCCCTCCTCGGAAGTTTGGAGTCGGCTTCGACGGTTCTCAGGCGCGTCTAGTTTGTCCCCGGTCTCTGGGCTCACTGTCGCGCATGATACCTTAGTGGACCCCGTCGCAATTTCTAACTCATTGGGTCAGCACTTTGCTGAGATTTCGAGCTCTTCAAATTACCCGCCAGCGTTTCTCTCGAAGAAACGTGCAGCGGAAGTGCAACCTTTCGCTTTCTCCTCTCAAAATCGCGAAAGCTACATAACTGTTTTCTCCATGCAGGAACTCCAACATGGGCTCTCTTCTTCTCGCTCCTCCGCCCCAGGACCGGATGGTATCCATGTCCAAATGTTGCTGCATTTATCAACCCATAGCCTGCGTTACCTCCTTCGCCTTTATAATCGAATTTGGACCGACAGTACCTTTCCCAGGCGATGGCGGGAAGCTATTGTCGTTCCCGTTCCGAAACCTGGAAAGGACAAACATCTCCCCTCTAGCTATCGCCCCATTTCTCTCACGAGTAGTGTCTGTAAGGTTTTGGAGCGCATGGTGAATTACCGTTTAGCTTGGTGGCTGGAATCCCGCAGTCTTTTAACACCAGCCCAATGCGGATTCCGAAAGCATCGTTCTGCCGTTGACCATCTTGTTGCTCTCTCCACTTATATCATGAACAATTTTGCTCCGGAAACGCCAAACGGTAGCAATATTTTTTGATCTGGAGAGAGCATACGATACCTGTTGGAGGACAGGCATCCTCCGCACACTGTTCTCTTGGGGCTTTCGAGGCCGGCTGCCCCTTTTTCTTCGCGAATTAATGGCAGAGCGCACATTTAGGGTGCGGGTGAACACTACTCTCTCCCGTACTTTCTCCCAAGAAAACGGGGTACCCCAGGGCTCCGTGCTGAGTGTTGTACTGTTTGCCATCGCCATTAATCCAATTATGGATTGTCTCCTTCCTGATGTCTCGGGCTCCCTCTTTGTGGACGATTTTGCGATCTACTACAGCTCTCAACGGACCAGCCTTCTTGAAAGACGTCTTCAAGGATGTCTCGATCGCCTCCACTCGTGGAGCATCGAAACAGGCTTCCGTTTCTCACCCAGTAAGACCGTTTGTGTTAATTTTTGGCGACGTCAGGAGTTTCTTCCGCCCTCCTTACATCTAGGTCCTGTCAACCTTCCGTTTTCCGACGTCGCTAAATTCTTGGGTCTTATGTTTGACAGAAAACTGTGCTGGTCCGCCCACGTTTCCTATCTTTTGGCTCGCTGTCTGTGTTCCCTTAACACCCTCCGTGTCCTGAATGGTACCTCCTGGGGAGCGGACCGAGTGGTCCTTCTCCGCCTCTATCGCGCCTTAGTGCGCTCGAAATTGGATTATGGAAGCATAGTCTACTCCTCTGCTCGGCCGTCTATTCTTCGGCGTCTCGACTCTATCCACCACCGTGGATTACGTTTAGTGTCTGGAGCTTTTTACACCAGCCCTGTGGAAAGCCTTTATGCTGAGACTGCTGAACCTCCGCTATCCAATCGGCGGGCAGTCCTTCTGAGTCGTTATGCTAGCCATCTGTCTTCCATGCCTGCTAATCCAGCCCATGACCTTTTTTTCGACGCCTCCTTTGATGTCTGGTATGCAGGCCGCTCCTCCTCCCTACTACCCCCGGGAGTCCGCTTCCGTCAAATGCTCCATTCTCTTTCCTTCCGCTTTCCTAAAACCTTCTTGACAACTTGGGGTACAGCACCGCCTTGGCTCTGTCCCCGGATCGACTTGCTCAGAGACCTATGTCAATTTCCCAAGGATGGTACCCCTACACTTGTTTACCGTCGGGCATTTGCTGCTCTATGTGCACAAATGACGGAATCCACATTTATTTACACCGATGGCTCAAAAACATCGTTAGGTGTAGGGAGTGCCTATATTGTTGGCGACACCCCAAATCACTTTCGGCTTCTCGACCAGTGTTCGGTTTATACTGCGGAGCTTTACGCTATTCTCCAGGCTGTCCACTACATCCGCCGCCATCAGCGGATACAGTACGTAATCTGCTCAGATTCTCTCAGCTCTCTCCTAAGTCTCCAAGCTCTTTACCCTGTGCACCCTCTGGTCCACCGGATTCAGGACTGTCTGCGCTTGCTCCACCTGGGGGGCGTCTCAGTGGCGTTCCTCTGGCTCCCGGGACACGCTGGTATCTGTGGAAATGAGGCGGCCGATATTGCGGCCAAGGCTGCAGTCTCTCTTCCTCGGCCAGCTATTCAGTCTCTTCCGTTTACCGATCTACGGAGCAGTTTATGTCGCCAAGTTGCTCATTTATGGCATGCGCATTGGTCAACACTTCCCCATAATAAATTGCGGGAAGTGAAAGCCCTTCCTTGCGCATGGACCTCTTCCTCCCGAACGCGTCGTCGGGAGGAGGTAATTTTAGCTAGACTCCGGATAGGGCACTGTCTTTTTAGTCATCGACATCTTTTAACCGGAGATCCTCCCCCACTCTGTCCCCACTGCTCTCAGCCGTGGACGGTCAGACACCTTTTAATTGAATGCCCCTATTTTAATCCGTTACGCTCCCGTCTACAGCTATCGCCTGATCTATCGTCGATTTTAGCAGATGACACGCGCTCAGCTGACCGCGTTTTACAGTTTATTAGTGACAGTGAAATGACGTCAGTCATTTGAAGCTTTTTTTTGGGGGGACAACCAACCCCTTTCTATAGTGGATTTTTAAGCATTCCTTCTGCCTTTAGTTTCTCAAAATTTATGACTTTGTTCCTATTGCAGCTGGTTTTAAATTTCGTTTTTCTCCTGTTTTCTACGTCACGGGCTGGGCGCTAATGACCATAGAAGTTTTGCGCCCAATAACCACAAATAAAAAAAAAAAAAAAAAAAAAAAAAACCCTGCCCTCCCTCCCTATCCCTGCTCACTCCCAGTTACCCTCTCCTACCCCTTTCTTGGTGCTCTGATTCATCTTGACATGGCCAAATACCTGGTTCCCTTTTTTTGTTTACAATTCATTGCCACAATGCCATTGTTTTTGTGGAAAATATTGAGGAAAACTTTCTTGATCAGAGCATCTTCTGCCACCCAATCGGCAGCTCTTTGCACCTGTGATCATATTGGCAATGTCCCAGTTTGTTTTATCCCTCACTAATCTCTGAATATGGTGTAGAGAGTGATTTTTCATTGGGATCTCACCCTGCAAAAGGATTAGGAACTCTGGGCTAATCTGGAGAGGTGTGAATTTGGTTTGGCATGTGGAGAAGGGCCACAAAGACAACCGCATCCATACTGGTGCCTTCATTCTAGCTTTTTTGGGGGATACCCTCCCAGAGAAAGTCAAGGTTATGTGCCGAAGTTGTGATGTGAAGCCATACACCCCACCACCTATGCGGTGCTTCTGGTGGCTGCAATTTGGGCATATGTTTTCCTGGTGAATGGTAGACCCTCTGTACACTCACTGTGGACAACCATTCCATGAGGGAAGCCCCTGTGTTCTGACACCTGTGTGTGACAAATGTACTGAAAGCCACTCCCCTCACTCGCCAAATTTGCCCGGCGTATAAGAGAGGAAGGAGATCCATGAATACAAGTCATCGAATCGCCTGTCTTATACTGAGGGTTACCAAAAGTATGAGATACTCCATCCAGTGTCACTATCTTCAACTTATCTCTCTTTTACTTCATTTCCTCCTCCTACCTCTCCCTTGCCCAGCCCCATCCACCTATCCCCTCTCCCTCCCCCTACCCTAGCAGTTGCCACAACCTCCTGTCTGGGTCTGCTCCCTCTCTCCAGCTGAAGAAGTGCGCCCCTTCTCTGGCACCTGCCAGTGATTGGGCTCCCTTACAAGGCCCCTTTGCCCAGCTCAGTTCAGGCTGGAAGACTCCTACCATCACTCACAGTGCGTTTGTTCATCCAAAGGTCACCCGCTCTCTTTCAGTCACCTGTACTCCCTCTGTGCTCTACCCTCCTCCAGCTCTGAAATAGGAATAGGAGGAGGAGAAAACGGACAGGAAGAAACATAAATCCTAAGACAAGGTGCCCCCCCCCAACCACTGTCCCCAGTAATGCCACCTCCTGCCTTGCAACCTGTGCCTGAGATCTTATCTTATTTACGGATGTCACCTCACCCTCGTAGGTGAAGGCCACTGACCAAGTGACATGGTATCCTCATTTTTTTTTTTTTTTTTTTTTGTGTCATCTGGATTCTGGCCACACAGTCATCCACTGAAATTGCCAAAGTTACTATCCTCACCTACCAGAAATGCAACCTTCTGTCGGAACTGTACTGGCCACAGGGAAGCTTCTGGTGGGATCTGCACTTTGGTTCACTCCAATGTCGTAGTCACCGGATCCCACTAAGTACCTACCTGGAAGCTATAGTGTTTAGAGTGCATATGTCTCTGGCAATCACCATTTGCAGTGTCGACCTCCCTCCAGGTACAATAATTCCTTACTTTGCACTGTGTACCTTAATCCAGCAATTCACACCCCGTTTCTCATCCTTGGGACTTCAATAGCCACCACCCAGTGTGGGAGAGTGACACTTCAATGGGTAGGGGTCTCCTAATTGACCAGCTTATTACTGACCTGAATTTGTGTCTCCTCAATGAGGGATCCCCTACCCAATTCAATGCTCTTAATGGCACCTTTACCACTATCAATCTCATGATCACCTCTCCTGCTCTCATAGCTTCCCTACATTTGTCAGCCCATGATGATGTTTGTGACAGTGACCACTTTCCAGTGGTTCTATTGTTCCCCTGCTGCCGCCAGGCAGACAGGCCCCCAAGTTACGAATTCCGCAGGGCCAATTGCCCTTTGTATACATCTGCTGTGCACCTCTACACCTCCCTGTCGAATTGCATTGATGCGGTCTGCAAGGCATCTCTGCCACTGTTCTTCACACTGCTGCCGCCCCCCCCCCCCCCCCAATCAACATGTCCCCTCATCGTTGATGGGTACTTTGGTGGGCCAAGGATGTCACAGTCACTGTCTATAACTGCTGACATGCACTGCAGCATTTTAAGCAACACATTTCAAAGACGAACCTCTTCGCTTTTAAGTGTGTTCATGCGAAGGCTCATTACCTTATTAAGTAGTGTAAAAAGGAATGCTGGGAGAAATATGTGCCCCTCCGGGGACATATGCCTCTTCATTGCAGGTTCAGTCCAAGCTCCGTACTGTTCTTGGCTGCCAGCGACAGTCAGTATTCCATTGCCTTAACCTTAACGGTGATTTGTGCACTGATCCATCGGTCCTCGCAGAACACCTTGCTACACGACACTTTGGGACGGTATTGGCATCATCTTCCTGTCCTCCTACATTTCTCCAGCAGAAATGCAGTGTTCACTATGCCCCCCCCCCCCCCAAACCAATCTGTTCATAACACACAACACTAAGTGAGTGCTATAGTCAAGCAGGCTCTTACCTCTTCATGGGACATGGCAGCTGGCCCATATTCTGTCCGCAACCAGATGGTCTATTATCTTCAACTGCATTAGGTTCACAGCTGCTTTTCTGTCACAATGATGAAACAGTATAGTTCTCCCTGTCCTTAAGGCCAGAAAGAACCCAATGGCCTTGACAGCTACCACCCAATTAACCAGACAAATGTACTACGTAAACTTCTCGAGAGGATAGTTAGCTACACATTATGTTGTGTACTAGAATCTCCGGGCCTTTTGTCCCTATATCTCTGTGGCTTCCAAGTGAAATGATCTCCAACTGATCATTTACTTGGGTTGGAAAAAGTTACGCAACAGGCTTTTACTCACAACCAGTGCCTAGTTGTGGTCTTCTTTTTACCTACATGTGGCACACAACATGGCTTGGTGCCATCACATTTTAGTTACCAACCATGACTGAGGCTTCCATGTGCCCCTTCAGATTTTTATCCATGAGTTTTCCTCTGAGCGGCTCTTCCGGTTCCAAGTTGGAACTTCCCTCAGCACCCCTGGAATTCTGCAGAATGGTATCCCACATGGTTCTGTGGTAAGTGTCACACTCTTCCTCCTAGCAGTCCACGGGCTTGTGACCCCTATTAGGCCTCTGGTTACTCTGGCATTGTACGTCGATGATTTTTGCATATGATGCAGCTCCCAGTAAGTAGCATCTGGTGAGTGTCTGCTCTAAGATGCCATCCCATGGGCCTCTGCATGGGCCATCTCCTATTGGTTCCAGGATTCTCCAAAAAAATGTGGGTAATGCATTTTTATCGCTGATTCACAGTACACCCCAACTCAGAATTTTATTTAGGTGAACAGCTTCTCGATGTTGTAGCACAGTCCTGTTTCTTGGGCCTTACTTTTGATAACCAGCTGACATGGCTGCCCTTCATTTGCCACCTAAATACTGTATGTATATGGAAGCTTAATGCTCTCCACCTCCTGGCCCTTGCATCTTGGGGTGCAGACTGTCACTTTTCTCCATCTTTACTGTGGCCTGGTCTTCTCCAGACTGTTGTGGTGGTCAGGTTTACGGCTCAGCAGCTCCTTCCACTTTGAAACTGCTTGACCCTCTTCACCATTGTGGGGTTCATCTGGCTATTGCTGGCTTTCTCAGTAGTCCCATTGATAGTCTCCTCACAGAAGTGGGGATTCCCCCTCTACACACATGACTGAGCAAACTACTACTTTCTTAATCAGTCATCATTCGCCAATTCCCTGACCATCCGATGTATCCTGTACTCTTCGCCATTGAGGACTGTCTCCCTCCTGACACCCGTTCTTGTGTGGGATTGCCGGTTGGCATGCGTATCACTTCCTTATGTCGGGATCCCCGTCTCCACTCGCTGTAATGTACTTCACATCTTTCCTCCCATACCCCTCCCACCCATGGATGGTAACTAGACCATGAATTATGACTGATCTATTCCAGGGTCCTAAGATTCGTGTCAACTCTTTAATTCTCCGCTGTCTTGTATGTGCCATCCTTGGAGTGTTCTAGGGTGCCACAATTTTTCACACTGATAGTTCTAAGGCAGTAGATAAGGTGGGATACACTTTCATGTCTCCTACTGCCTTAGAACACCATTTTTTGTCAGGATCAATTAGTGTGTTCACAGCAGAGTTTCTGGAAATTCACAGAGCCCTCCTTTTTTATCTCAGGCCTCCCTCCACAGTGTTTTAATGTGTTCAGATCCAACGAGCAGCCTGCTGGCCATCGACCTCATCCTTCGGTCTCTGCTATACGTGTCCTTCTCTTGGCCCACGAGTGTGCCACCTGTTCAGATGTCTTTCTCTGGGTTCCAAGTCATTTGAGCAACCCAGGGAATGGACTGGCTGACCGTTTGGCTAGAGAAGCAGATACTTACTGCCATTTCCTTCCATTATTCCAACTGTGGATATGCAGATCTATGCAAAATCTCACTTTACCCAAAATCTGAATGACATCTGGTGTGCTACTGCACATAGTAATAACTCTCCACAATCAAGTAGTCTTCCCCCTGTGGGTGTGCGGTAAGAATAGGCCCGAGGTATTCCTGCCTGTCGTAAGAGGCGACTAAAAGGAGTTTCAACCATTTCGGCCTTCCATGTGATGGTCCCCCTTGGGGTTTGACCTCCATTTTCCAAATTCTACAGAAGTACGAGCCTTTTGGGGTAGGACACCTTACGTGGTGTATCACTGGTCCTCAGTGCACTAAGACCTTGGCACTCAGCATTGTAACTGCATTGTAACCACACCCACTATTCCTCAAATTTGGCCTAAACACCTGATGGGTTGCACAAGTTATGCCCATAGTGCGTCCCCATTTGCACCTACGATGATGATGGACTTTACATGGCACCCGAAATCCAGCACGGTAGCCAGCCCATTGTGGTGGGGTCGTCATGTACCCTCTAGGTTATAGCCCCCTGACAACACAGGGATCGTACTGCCGATACCTGAACTGCACCCTCCCCACGTCGGCCAAGGAGTAGATGCCCGTCTCCTTGGGGCATCAGGACTCCCAGCAATGGTCATCCTGCCAGGTGGCCCTTGTTGAGGCTGGGTGGCGCCCGTGGGGTGAGCCCCTGGTTGGAGTGGGTGGTATTGGGGTGGATGTTTTGTGGATGAAATGTCAAAATGTATCAGGTCGATCTGCGGCAGAGTCTTTTGAAAAGAAAGGTACTGTCTCTGGTTCTGGTACTCCTGCCCTTTCCCCCTTGGCCACTCCCTGGGAGGAAGGACAGGCTCGCCGGCTTGGGGCGATATACTTCCCCCGCTATTTAGTCTGTTCTCGGACCAATGGGGGGGACGTTCGCCACCTCCAAGCCCATATTCTTTGTCCAGCACATCTAGGACACCTTTGGGGAAATCAAGGCTCTCAGTAAAATGCGTTCGGGGTCCGTTTATATAAAGACCACCTCCGCCACACAGTCGGCGGCACTCCAGCATGTGACTGACTAGGGGACATCCCAGTATCCATTGTCCCGCATCTGGCACTGAATAGGATGCAGGGGGTTATTTTTCATGAGGACCTCCTGCTGCAATCTGATGAGGAGCTCAGGGCCAACCTGGAGTGCTGAGGCGTGCATTTCGTGCGGCGAGTCCAGCGCAGCCCCAAAGACTGTTGCATCGACACCGGGGCCTTTATCCTCGCATTCGAGGGGGACATTCTCCCGGAGAAGGTAAAGGTGATGTGCTACCGGTGCGACGTGGCACCTTACGTCCCACCTCCTATGCGCTGCTTTCGGTGTTTGCGCTTTGGGCACATGTCGTCACGGTGTGAGGCTGAGCCCCTTTGTGGCGATTGTGGACGTCCTCTTCGTGAGGAACATACATGCACTCCACCACCTCGGTGCATCAATTGTCCTGGCATCCACTCACCTAGATCTATAGACTGCCCCGCGTATCAGATGGAGAAGAAGATTCAAGAATTAAAAGCTTTGGATCATCTCTCTTTTTCTGAGGCCAGGAAGAAGTATGACCACCTCCATCCCGTGACGTTGGCAATATAGTTGGCCTCAGTCGTGTTGCCTCCTTGCACAGTATCCTCACCCCTATCCTGTCCCCCCTCCACCTCCTCACCCCATCTGGGGTTTATGCCTCCGCCTCCCAAATCCCTCCCTTCCAAATCCTCCTCCCTCGTGGCCCCTGCCCCCTCTGCCCCAGGGGCCACCATTCCTCCTCCTCCTCCTCCCCCTCCACCACCTGAGAAGCCATCCTCTTCTCAGGTGTCCATCGGGCAAATGTTCCAGACCTCGGCTTCCAAGGTCCGGCATTCCAAAATGGAGCCCGCGCGTGAGGACCTTCTTCGGGTCCAGCATACCATCCCCGTGCCTCATCAGACTTCCAAGAAGGCCTCCAAGAAGAAGTCTTTATCCCCCTCTCCACCCTGGCGCGTTTCGTCTGACGCTCCAACCATGAGTCACTGCTCCCGGCCGTCCTCAGTTTGGCCGGGACGCTCTGCTGCCAGGCGCTCAGCTGGCCTCTCGTCGGCGAATGATACTGCCCCTCCTACGCAACCCAGAACAGCGGCCGCAGCTGGCGATGACTCGATGGAACAGGATCCGCCTCCCTCCGGTTGTAGCGTTTTTCCCTCATAAACTGGCCCTCTGCAGCCGTCGAGGTGACCAGCTCTTCCCCTGTTTCATTCCCGCTTTTTTCTGACTAGCGATGGCTTTGTTACATTGGAACATAAGAGGTATTCGATCTAATCAGGAGGAATTACAACTGCTCCTCTGCCTGCACTGTCCGCTCGTCCTTGGTCTCCTGGAAACCAAGTTTCGCCCAACTGACCGTATCGCTTTTACCCACTATACCTCGGAGTGGTATGACCTCACCCCTGTGGACGGTATTCCAGCTCATGGTGGGGTCATGTTGCTTGTTCGAGACGATGTCTATTACCATCCCATCCCATTGACCACCCCACTCCAAGCAATAGCTGTCCGTATTACTCTTTCTGCCTTTACTTTTTCTGTTTGTACCGTCTACACTTCATCGTCATCCGCAGTTAGTCGGGCTGACATGATGCACCTGATTGTTCAGCTTCCTCCGCAGTTTTTATTGTTTGGCGACTTCAATGCCCATCGTCCCCTTTGGGGCTCTCCTGCATCCTGTCAGAGAAGCTCCCTCTTGGCGGATGTCTTCAACCATCTCAATCTTGTCTGCCTCAATACTGGCGCCCCGACTTTCCTCTCGGACTCTACTCATACCTACTCCCACTTGGACCTCTAGATCTGTTCTACCACTCTTGCCCGTCGATTCGAGTGGTATGTCCTTTCTGACACCTATTTGAGTGACCACTTCCCCTGTGTCGTTCGTCTCCTGCACCACACCCCATCCCCACGTCCTTCGAGCAGGAACATACCGAAAGCTGACTGGGTACTTTACTCCTCCCTGGCGACCTTTCTGGACCACGATTTTCTTAGTTGTGACAGTCAGGTTGAATACTTCACGGCTGTTATCATCAATGCTGCCGAACGTTCCAATCCTCGTACTACCTCTTCTTCACGTCACGTGCTGGACGACGTGTTTTACGCACCTTTCGCCACCATCCTACGTTGGCGAATTGTATTGGATACTAACGACTCCGAGCGCAATGCCGTAGAGTCATCAAAGACAGCAAAAAAGCTTGTTGGGCCTCTTTCATCAGCTCCTTTAACAGTTTTACTCCCTCTTCTATCGTCTGGGGTGGCCTGCGCCGGCTGTCGGGCATTAAGGCCCACTCCTCGGTACCTGGCCTGACCTCAGGTAATGAGGTCCTTGTTGATCCTGTGGCTGTCTCCAACGCCTTCGCCGCTTTTTCGCGGAGGTTTCAAGCTCCGCCCATTACCACCCTGCCTTCCTTCCCAGGAAAGAGGCAGAAGAGGCTCGGCGACCTTCCTTTCACTCGCTGAATCTGGAAACTTATAGTGCCCCCTTTACTATGCGGGAACTCGAACGTGCACTTGCACTGTCCCGTTGCTCAGCTCCGGGGCCAGATGCCATTCACGTTCAGATGCTGGCACACCTTTCTCCGGCAGGCAAAAGCTTCCTTCTTCGTACCTACAATCGCGTCTGGACCGAAGGTCAAGTCCCCATGCGTTGGCGTGACACCATCGTTGTTCCTATACCCAAACCTGGGAAGGGTAGACACCTTCCTTATAGTTACCGCCCCATTTCTCTTACAAGCTGTGTCTGTAACGTGATGGAGCGCATGGTTAACGCTCGGTTAGTTTGGATTCTTGAATCTCGACTGCTACTTACCAATGTTCAATGCGGCTTTCGTCACCACCGCTCCGCTGTTGACCTTGTCGACATTCATCATGAACAACTTGTTGCGAAAGCGCCAAACGGTAGCTGTGTTCTTCGATTTGGAGAAGGCTTATGATACCTGTTGGAGAGGAGGTATCCTCTGCACTATGCACAGGTGGGGTCTACGCGGTCGCCTGCCCCTTTTTATTGATTCCTTTTTAACAGATCGAAAGTTAAGTGTACGTGTGGGTTCCATATTGTCCGACGTCTTCCTCCAGGAGAACGGAGTGCCTCAGGGCTCCATCTTGAGTGTAGCCCTTTTTGCCATCGCGATCAATCCAATTATGGATTGCATTGCACCTAATGTCTCAGGCTCTCTCTTTGTCGATGACTTCGCTATCTACT